>NW_007231939.1:241521-320300 GCF_000164805.1 Carlito syrichta
CAGCAGGTTGAGGCTGCGGTGGCCGGGAGCGGCCACTGCACTCCAGTCTGGGCGACAGAGTGAGACTCCAACTCAAAACAAAAAAAACACAAAAAAACCCCAATAAGATTAGATAAGATGTCATCTAGAAAGGGGACATATGTACAATCACAAGGCCAAGCACATAGTAGGAGATAGATAAACGGTTGCTTCTATCCTTTCTTACTTGGGCCATGGGGTATAAATATAGAAAAACATTCACATTACTTAGAGGAAATCTTTCAGTTCCCCTCTTACTCTGCTAAAACTTGGGAGTGCTTCATAGCACCTCACCTGTCTGACAGTGGGCTGAACTTCAGGACAGTGATGGACATTAATGGCATGTCTGGAATCAAGAAGACACAACTGAGTGACAGGCAAGATCCATCCCAGATGCCTCCAGGTTTGGGATAGGAAGTTATGCAGTGCAGTCAGCGTTCTTGACTGTAAATTGAAATAGAAAATAAATGTTTTCAGTAGATACTGGAGTTTTCAGGATCCTTATGAGGGGCTACAGTCTAGGATAGGACAATGGACAAGACTGGAACACGAGGAGGTCGGGCAGCTGAGGTCATGTAGTGCTTGGTTGGGTTGGCACCACTGGCATGACCATCATCATTCATTCTCCGTAGTCACCACCTTGGGATCTCCAGCTGCCCTGGGACTCTGCTTTGCTCCCTTCACGTCCACAGCCTTGGCTTTGTCTGGAGTTGGAGCATGACTGGACCCTGGTCACCATTGCAACTTGGCTGCTCAAAGCAAAGAGGGATTATCTTCCCCTTCTGATAGCTTCCCTAGAAAGAGGTGAGGACCTGCCTCCTCAAAGAGCAAACAATGAGAATTTCCCCAGATAAGATGAGGATTCAGTTCCCAGGAGTCCCCAGACGACAGATATCCAGCAAAGGACCCTGGGTTCCTAGGTTGGGGAAGGGTGAGGAGTGTGTGTCATGCAGGGGAATGAAGAAATGGGTAGTGGGATTATATTCCCCTCCATGTAATTTCAAAAGTAAATGTTCATTATGGAAATGGAACAAAGGTATTTGACTTCCTTAAATGAGCATACTTGGTAGCACAAACCTGACATTTTTATACTCTTTCTACTTTGTCATGGCTTTTACTTTCTTGGGGTTAACTGAAAAGGAAAATTGCAGTGACTCAGGGAAGAGACTTCTAATTCCCTCCTTGGTACAGGTTATGGTTTTCTAGAAAATTATGTCCAAACTAGTTGGTCTCGGAGACTTCCCTAGGCCATGTCTTCATGTCTCCTGTCATTTTCTTCTACCTGGTTTGACTATCTCTCAGTCTGTGCTGCCCACAGAGTGGCCAGAATGATCTGCCATCCTGTAGCTCAAAAGGCTGAGCTCCATGCTTTGTCCCCACCATCCCTTTCGCCATTTTTTTTTTTTTTTTTGAGTTAGAGTCTCACTCTGTCACCCAAGCTGGAATGCAGTGGCATACTCAGGGCCAGCATAGTTTCAACCTACTGAGCTCAAGCAATCCTTCTGCTTTAGCCTTCCAAGTAGCTGGAACCACCACATGAGCCAACACACCCAGCTTTTTATTTATGTATTTATCGTAGAGATGAGGTCTCGCCATGTTGGTCAGGCTGGTCTTGAACCCCTGAGCTCAGGCAATCCTCTCGTCTCCGCCTCCCAAAGAGCTGGGATTGCAGTCGTGAGCCACTGCACCCAGCCCCTTTTCCCATTCCTTCCTGGCTAATTTCTACTTAATGACCCAGGACTCAGTTCAAATGTCACCTCCTCTCTGAAACTTCTTCTGATTTATCCTAACTTTAGTAACTTCTGTGTGCCTATTGCAGCTATTTAATTACTTTTGTGTTATGTTCTCCTCTCTTAGATTACAAATTCCTCAAAGGCTGACAATAACTCATTAACACTTGTCTCTCTTAGTCACGTACCCTCTACCAATCACCCAACAGAAGATGTAGTTCATAATGAACATTCAATTCAGGCATATTGAACACAATATTTAATTACTGTCAAGAAAAACCTTAGTAACTGATGGGTTGCCTTACTTTTCCCAGGTCAAATTGTGCAGATTTTCACTTGCTCTCCCCAAAGGGTGAGGCTATCCCAGGGTCTTTCAACAACTCAATCACTCTCTCAATCAATTTTACATGCTGCAAGCAACAGATTAATTTGGTAGTCCAAGAACAATTTCCCACCAATGAGTCTTCTAATTCTTCCTTTCTGCTTTCATGTAAACATTTGCACTTGCTGACACAACTTCTACTTAGCATTTATTTCTCTTTTTGCCAAATTAGGCTAGTTATTGCCTCATTTGCATATAAGACTCACTACTTCCGAAGTGTTCACAAATCACAATAATTAATACTTACTCACACTCGATATCACCTATCTACGAAGCAATTTAAATTTATTAACTAAGTCAGCTAATTGGTAAACAAGTATAAAGCACGGTCGCGGTTACATAGTGGGAAATTGAGATGTGGAGACACTAAGTGGTTTGTCTAAGCCATTCAGCAAGTGAATTGCTGAGAGAGAGTTTGCACCAGGCATTTGTTGGCTCTCAGCCCCACATCTAGACTACTGGCACGGTCCAGGCTGCACTAGCAACAGGGGGCAATTAGCTATGCAAATCAGGTAATTACAGGCATAAATACTCCTTGCCTCACACCATGTCTGTTGGCCAGAGATGGCCCATTTAAAGCCAGGTCTTAAAGACCGTGTTAACAAACTCTGCAGGACTTTGTGGTTCAACCTCAACAGGAGATTAAACTGCTGTCTAGTGAATCTTGTCTGCCACTAGGTTGTGTAAAGAATGTCTGTGCTCTCAAATTCTGTATCATTTTAATTTCAACTCTTTAGTCATTTTGATATGCGAGATCTGTGTATTTGAGAGAAAAATAAGTTCATTATGTAAAGGATAATTTAAATAAAACATTTGTTAAGCATTTGGGAAAAAAAGATAAAGAGTATCAGGACTACTGCTGTGTTCCAGGTGCTTTTGGGGTATGTGAAACTCTCTTATTTTCCTAGGAGAGCTCTAGGCAGTGTCATATTTTCATTTACAAATGGAAGATGAGACAGTTTATAAGGCTTGCACAGAATCAGACAGGAGTGAGTGCCTGAAGATTTAGGTTGGCGTGATCTGAGATCTCATGTATACTATGAAGTATACCGTGAATCCAGAAACATTCACAAATCAAAAGTGATACCTTTTCACCAAGTGAAATCACCTGTATAACTGACACTGGATTTAAATCTCCCTGGCTAATAATCAGAGCTGCAGTTTTAAGGTACTTGGTATGAGACGGTCACTGTTCTAGAGACCACACACTTTTTTTTTTAGATTGTAAAATATAGTTAATTTAGAAGGTAAATTAGAGACAGAGAAGAGAGAGGAGATTTGCCTCCCCAAGGCAGGGGAGGGAGCCAAATCTAGGAAACATGGCAGCCATTGCTCAAAGAGCCATGTGGCCAGATCATAGCTTAGCAAAACAATGGCCTCTAGAGACCACACACTTTTAATTACAATTGTAAAGTGAGGACATACAGACCAAGAGCAGGATGAAGCAAATGTTGGTTGGAGCAGAGTCTTGCATGTGTGTCCCAGGCTTGATCTGAGCTTGATCTTGTATGTGCGTCCCATACTTGGTCAGAGTCTTACATGTGGGTCCCAGGCTTGGTTGGGCATGCTGAGTTTCACTCTCCTGTACCCCTGCTCTGGACTGCTGAATACTTCCAGCTGTCCTCAGAAGGTAAATAATATTTGGGGGACATTCTAATCTTCTTGCATTCCCCAGAAGGCCAGCTACTCACTTATCCATGACAGACACACCGAGGGGCGAAAAGTCACTCTGCAGGTAGTAGATTTGGACATTGTAAGTAAAAGCCTATCTGCTGTTTGGGGTCCCATTGTCAAGACCCAAGACTACAAGTATATAGGGTATTAGGAGACATAGAGAAGTAAGGAAAAAAAACAAAGAGAAACTCAAGTTAAAATACAGACAGTACTACTCAAACATACTAATTCTGCTAAGTGCAGTCTGGAAGTAGGGGAGGGGAGATCTAGTTAGCACAACACACATCTCCCCGACTGGCTAATTTTAAACGAGGAAGATTGCGTGAAGTATAGGAACGTGACACACACTGTTCATCCCATGAGTGGTCCTATCCAGGCTTCAGTCTCCCTAGAAACAATAGTTTTGAAGAAGATCATCTCTGCTCTGACTTTCAGCCCAAAAGATTCTGTGACGTGTCATGTTTAATGGGGCTGAGCAGTCACAGGAGTGCTGAGGATGGCAGGACTCTTGAGGCAACGGGGGTCTGAGCACAGACTGTGGGGCCATTCCTGCCTACAGGCAAATCCTGACTCCACAGATCCTTGCCCCGTGTTGTGGGACAAGTGAATTATACTTCCAGTGCCCATCTTTCTTTATCGTAAAGTGGGGGTGGCAATAGTGACGGCTGTAAAATATTTCCTTGGGAATTAAAAGCACGAATAAATCCTCAGGAACAACGCCTGATGTCTAACAAGCCCTTTCTAAAGCTCAAGTTATTGCTGGACTTGTGTGTCATGTTCTGTAAGTCACCTGAGGGCAGGGCTGGGGCATGGTGGTTCATTGCTACTCTTCAAGGCCTTGGCGTGGGGTCAGTACTTGGCAGGCTTTGGTTGAATGGCTGAATAGTTCGTTGAGGGAATGACATATAGACCAAGTCTTAATTCCAGGGATCTGCTAACATTTCTACCATGGCCTCATTGTCACCCATATTTATTTATTTTTAGTGTAGTTTTGTGGAAGGACGTATGTGTCTCTCTGCATCTTATCCTGACATTGGAGCAGTCCTACATGGCTATTCCTCAGTGAACCACAAACCTGACTCCTTGGTAAGTAGAATCCTGAACAATCTGATCTAATGTCTTAGGCATAAGTGGGTAAGTATGCTTCCTGGTTCTAAGTGCATCTGTGAATAAGCATGTCTTCCTGCAACACATTGTAGAACAGGAAAGAGACAGGGGTTGGTGTGAGACACAAGGGGCTGGGAGGAAGGAATTGCACTGATCTGTCAGGAAGGAGGGAGTATTTTGTAGCTCTGAGCATTACTTTGCATGTCTGCTCTTGGCGTGGACATTACTTTGGTAGCTCTAAAAGATACTGGGGGCTGGATCAGAAATGGCAATTAGGAGGGGCTTTTCAGCACTCCTGAAAGTGGACTGGTCTGGTCTCTAATGGGTGTTCTATGAATCATGTGAAAAACACAAAGTCCAGGATGCAATCACATTTAAACAAAATTATGACCACCCAGAAATAAATATAAGTAGGCAAATGGTACTCTTAGTGAGAATATCAGACTGCTTCATCTCTCACAGTGGAGAACAGACCATCTCTTTTGATCTTTCCTTTGCAAATTAATTTTTTGTTATTAAGAAGATAAATAATACACAATCAACACTTCAATCTGGATAACATTGAAGGCAGCCGATTAATTTAAAATAAGAGAACTGCACTCAAATGAACTTACCCTGCAAGGAGAGGCTCATGTATCATGAAGAGAAAATCAGATTAAAATGTGCAAGGTTTGTAATAAAGCTAAAACATCAGGCATCTGGGAATTCAGCCAGGAAGACGCTTGTAGTTCCAGTTTTTCGTGAGGAAAAAATAGAATTATGGGGTGTCCTATAAAAGGTGTATCTCTTAGGCAGGGCCTTACTCATTGACGAGAATGAGGGTTTTAAAAATAGAGATGTATATGTATGTATATATGAAGTTTTACAATTCATTATGGTGTATATACATGTAGCACATTTGCTAATTTTCTGCAGAGCTGTTTACATGACAGAGACTTGATAGGGCTGAATAAAATGTTCTAAAGGAGTGTGAAATGTTAAATAATACTGCATTGATCAGTCAAGGACAGGGCCAGTATTATAGGTGCCATTCTGCAGATATATTGCAGATAGTAGGATCTTTTTTTTTTTTTTTTTTTAACTAAACAGACCAGATATTACACATGTAAAACAGTCACCTTGAGACGCTGTACATATTCATTATAATGTGACAATATCACTATGGAATGTGTTGCTAGTATATGCTGTCATTTAAAAATTCATGCTTACTTTTCTTTTTACTATTATAAATGTATTCATTATCCCCAAAGCAAACACTTCTAGCTTTTTTTGTGTTGCTTTGTCTTTACCACCCGCACATGCATTGTTTTTGTTTTACATAAGTATAATCATATTGTAAAAAGCCTTACATCAAACATACCATTTAAATATAATTCATTCATAAATTCCATAATACTCTACATTTTCAATGCATTTTTAGTAGGCATTAATTGAGTGAATAATAACCAGAGTTTAATTAAGGATTGCTCTGTTATGGGATTTTCCCCCCTAATTTCTCTTTTCTATAATGCAGTATCACCTCACCAGTGACAAGCCTAATTTTGTAGATAGGTTTACTTTTAAACTAGCCATACATGTTTCATATGCATATCTGGTTTATAAAGAAGGATATTTTTTGTTCATTATTGCTATTATTATTTACAATTTTAGCGAACAGTGACCTTCTCCCAGAAGCACACTCACTGAACAGTTCACATTGCGCTGTTCAGTAGCAGAAAACCTTTCCCATGAAACTTTCTCAAGTTGACCATTGGGATCATGTTGAACTAGAATGCCAGAGAATGAGAGCAAAGGTTGATAGGACTGGGGAATTTTGTTGAGAAAGAAGACTTGACAGGTGAGGGAGTGTAGAAGTTGTATTTACCTTTTCCAAATCTACACCGTCCTTCTCCCTGTGTGTGCCGGTCATGTGTTGTTAGGTAGGAAGCCCTGACCAGCAATTCAGGAGAGACTCCCCTTGGTTTAGGCCAATCAGGATAATATGCGGCCCAACCTTAGTGATACATTAGGAAGAGAGTTTGCGACTTCTAGATGGTCCAAGTATAGCACAACTTAAGCCATTTTTACAGTAGCTTGGGAAGAGGCATGTCGTCTCCTCCAAATGTAAAGCTTGAAGCCCTAGCCTCAGTACTTGCCACTTTCTCAGGACAAAGGCAATACATGCAAGAGGAATCGGGAATCACAGAGAAACAACTGGAGCGCTGGTGTTATCCAGCAGATTGGGCAGGAAGTCTACAATCTTCCACACTTTCCAGTTACCTAGCCAATAATGTTCCTTTGTGATCTAAGACAGTTGAACTGCTTTATTTGTTTTTTCCAACTGAAAAGATCATCATGGTTTGAGAATGCTGGATTACATTAGCATGAGGAAAAGGAGAGAGATGTGAAGAAAAATAATGGTGACAAGTGGTCACTGCAAAGACAGAAAAAGACCAATGAGCAGAAGTTACAAGAAAGCAGACAGGGCCTATGTGTGAATGGGGAATGGAAGGAGTAAGAACAGTCTCTGAGTCGGTCTTGCTATCCCATGTAAGAAAATGAAACTCTGATCAATTAATTTTTGGATCCAATTTAAAGGATGGGTGAAGTAGTGAAAGCAGAAACGGAGTCCAGATCTGGTCAGTTCCATACTTTTTCTACTAAACATGTGTGTCATCACCATTCACAGAAAGCCCAAATGAGCTCCTATAAGAGAAGGTCTAGAATGTACCTCTGCAATAGGTGTGTTTACAAATTAAATATTCTATCAGGATGATCTTTTCTTCCACCAACATTCAAGAATTTTTAACTGGAAACAAATGAAAGTTGAAATCCATGTTTAGGGGACTACTTCAGCTAGGCATTAAGGACTTGGCCCACGTGTATAAACATGAGTATATAAACACCCTCTCAAGGTCGAGCATATTGGGTAAGTGTTAAATCTGATGTAGTATAAAGTTGATACTTTATGGGGGGCAAAAGTCCCAGAATTTTATATTCTTTATTCAACACACTGGGCATGTGTGTAGGGTGGGCATGTCTACATTCACATCAGAGGGGCAGAATATTTTGAATATGAAGTTAATTCTAGAAATAGATGGAGACCTGTCATCTGCACCACCAGCATCTGAGTAGCAGGTGCTCTGTAAAATGTTTGCCAAGCAAGGACACATGGGAATTCTTGTGAGGGAATCATTCAGTCTGCTGACTCCCACCTGGAGCAGTGTTCACCCTAGGGGCTAAAACTCAAATGCATTTTTCTGGGAGAAAAAAAAAAACTGTATTACACGTTTCTACTGTACCATCATTCTCGACATACAATCCCTGATTTATGTTGACTCATTATAGAGAATTGAGATGTTTCTGTCTGCTGTAAATTTTAGCCAAGAGATCACAAACACATATGGATAGTGACTCCGGATTGTGTAGGGGTTTAGCTACATAAACTTGAATTATTTGTATGTATGATTAAGAGGGAAGAAAAGGAACCAAGAGTAATTTAGAATTTATAATGTGCCAGTCACAATGCAAGAGGATTTATAACCATTACCTCATTGTGTCCTCACAATAATCTTGTGTAGAAAGCAATATAAGCTTCATTTTCCTAGACGAGGAAAATGAGCTTCTGAGGGGACAAACAACACAGCTAAGAATGAGACTTACTGGATTTAAACCAGCTTTTCTGGTTTCCAAGCTATAGCTCATTCTTCTTACATCAGGTAAATCTGGGATTTAAATATGTTCTTGAGATCCAACATATATACCATGATTAAGAAATATAAATAAAATATACAATAGAAGAGATGGATGCACTAATATAGTTTGTTAAAGTGGAGCTTATATTATTGTTAAAATATACATGATACAAAACACATAACACTTTAAAAAAACAATTCCAAATTTAGAATAAATTAATTTGAAAATATTTTTGAGTACAAAACATAATTTAAAATCAATTACAGAAAAATTTCAGAATGAATGTGGGAATTTGGGAAAGGTAGTATGCATCTGTCATTGTTTTAATTTTTAACTTGTAAAATAGGGGAAATTTACTTACTTTTAAAATGACCTGAAGACCTAGTACATTGCTGACCAGTCGTAGGTTTTCAAAAATATTGAACATTTTAACTCCTCAGTGGTGATGTGGCTTAATCGCAAGATATTAATTGAAAGCAAAAATTTAAAGATAGGTTACCTGAAATATACTTGAGCCCATATTATAAACCAAATACAAACCAATCACTTCAGTGATACCTTTTAATAATTCTCCTCCTCCTCCTCCTCCTCTTTTCTTCTTTCATAAGCAATGTCTTCTGTCCAAAGTTGAGAAAAATTACGTAAGAAAACTTTAAAGTAATAATCACCAATAGTCAAAACTCTTAAAGTAAAATAAGCAAATAACTTTTGTAATAATATGGACATAAACCTACTTGTTTCCTTTGTCCTCCTCTATCCCACTTGGTGTGGCATGTGCCCTCTGGAGAGGCACTTCCACAGCTACCCCCGACTCTTTCCTTGTTCCGCAGACAGAGCTGAGGCAAGAAAGTGCCAGGCTGCTGTACTCATCACCATGCTCTCTGCCCCTGGGAACCCATGGTTGTGTGACTTTATATTCTCAGGGGAATTCACTCATTTTCCTTGCTTCATAGATGCTGAACCAACTGAGAAATGGGCTTAGGAGCCTGGCAGGAATTAAAATACCGGAATGACTGGTCAAGTGGTGCTGTTGATGATGGTGAGGTTTGGTGGCACTAATAGGCTTCCTTCTCTGTCTTTGCTAAAGTTTTAGGCAGAGCAAATTGAGAACTGTGGTCCCTGCCCATGTATTCTCCCATCAGGCTCTGCCTTGGCTTCTCCCTTGCCTACTATAGAGATAGTGAAGCGAGAACAGCTGCTGCTGCTGGAATGTAGATTCAAAAGGCAGAGCCAGGTATGCCCAGCAACATGGTATTTTAGGAGAACTGAATAAGGACAGTTGACAGAGAACACTGCAACTTTAACTTAGCACAGTGTTGCTTAGAATGAAAGGTAGTATAGTGCTGCTTGGTGAAAGTAGCAGAAAACCCCCCACAAGTCATCATGGAAACCCATCAAGGCTTCTCTGTCTTGACCACAACAGCTCCCAGCTCTGGAATCACCTGAGTAGAGTTTGAAACAGCTGATGCCTGGGCCCTGCTTTCAGATATTGTGATTGAATTTATCTTGGACATCGGTGATATTTTATCTATCTTAACAATTCTTCCTAACTGATTCTAATATGTAGCCAAGGTAGAAAACATTCAACAGAACCCTCAAAATGATACCAATTTTATTTGATAAATGTAAACTATATTTAATTATATAAAATCATCCAGACCTCACCAAGACAACAAACATTAGATAAATACACAGGAGGAAGTGATCAGCCATGGTGGGTAGAGGTGATGTTCAGGGCCTTACACTTGGGCAGACTGCAAGGTCTGTCCTGCTGTCCTTTGAGGAAAGGTCTTCTTCACCTCTCACTTTAGTGGGGAACAGACTGAACTAATTTGAGGATAAATTGAGGATATCATGGGAGCAGCAGAGAAGGAAGAATCATTGCCCATGACTTTTATTAAATAATACCAAATACTCACGTTAGAAAGTATGACTGAAATGCTGAAGAAAGGGGGAGAGAGAAAAATCTCTGTACTTAATTAGTAGCAGATTTTTAAGCTATTTAGAGTCAGAAAACAAAGCCTCCTTCGCAATATTATTGATCAAGACAGAACAAGATGAATTTTTAATATGGAAAGCTGAAGAGCAGTGCTATGCTACATAAGTGAGAGCCAAACCAGTGTGAAGTGACATAGAGTAAAATCATTGTGGTTACAGAAGGATCCTAAGAAGGAAAACTAAAAAATTCAAGCTGGATATAACTAAAGCTATTCTAAAAACTCCATAAACGAAATGGTATCAATCATTTCTGGTGGAAGAAAACTGAATTTTTACCTCAGAATCCATCCAGGATTAAAGGCTTTAATTTAGTGACCCTCGTTGTGTTGCTGTGTTCTGGGAAACTCTTGGATCTAATGGCAAGTGCTTCTCTCTACAATGTGCCCTCCCTCTTTTAACCACAGAAGCTCTGATTTTCACTATTCCACCTATGGGGGTTTTGCACCAGATTATTTTCAGAAAAAAAGCATTGCTTTAAAACAAGCAGTTTCGAAATCACTACCTTAAGAATAAACCTGTATTATTCTTATCACCAAGAGTGGGTTCAGTAATTTTAAACAAATTTCTTACTTGTCACCTTTTGTTAAATCACAAGGAAATTGCACTGCCATAGTCCTTGCTCTAGTTAAGAAAATGGGCAGGGGGGAATCCCACCCTGGTGCAGGGGTCCAGGGGCCAAACAATTGAGCAATGTCCTTGCAGAAAGATTTTTAGCACATGTAGTTATTATTAGGCTAATATCCTTCTTGCTATACATATGGAATCCACATTCAGATATCACTTAGCTAAAGATTTGGGAACCAAAGTAATATAGAAAAACATTAATGTAAGCCTCTTAGTTAATACTGTAGGGGCAAAACAATTAAAATACATATATGAGTCCTTCACTTCCACAGGAGGTCATGCAAGTTAAATGAGTTTTCCTATGTATACAATTAAAGACAGATGATTGAGGCTGTTTAAATTTTTTATATTGAAACATTTCGATCTTATATTTATGTAGTACAAAGCGATGCTGTGATATGTGTATATAATATAGAATGGTTGACTTAGGCTAATTAGCATGTCCATCTTTTCAAATACCTGTCATTTATTCAACCTAACTGAAACTTTGTATTCTTTGACTAAAATTTCCCCATTTGCCCTAACTCCCACCCTTTGATAACCCTCATTCTATTCTATGGTTCAACTGGTTTCGACTTGACTGTAAGTGAGAACATACGGTATTTATTTCTGTGCATGGCTTGTTTCACTTAGTATATGTGCTCCAGGTTGATTTATGTTGTTACAAATGACAGCATTTACTTCTTTGTGTGACTGAATATAATTCCATTGTGTCTACATGTCACATTTTCTTTATTCATTAGTCTGTCGTTGAACGCTTAGTTTGATTCCACAACTTGGCTATTGTAGACATTGCTACAGTGCCCATGGAGGTACACATAAATATCTCTTTACCATACTGATTTCAAATCCTCAGAAGTGGGATTGCTGGTCATATGGCAATTCTATTTTTAGTTTTTTGAGGAACCTCCATACAGTTTTCCACAATGGCTATACTCATTTGCATTCCTATAAGCAGTGTACAAAGATTTTCTTTTCTCCACATCCTAGCCACACTTGTCATTTTTCATCTTTTTGATACTAGCCATTCTGACAAATGTGAGGTGATATCTCATTGTGGTTTAAATTTACATTTTCCTAATTATTAGTGTTGAACATTTATTTTTATATATCTGATAGCCATTTGTATTACTATGTCTTCATTGAAGAAATGTCTATTCAGATCTTTTGTATTAACAAAATCTATCCTAAAAAAATCAAGAAAGCAATCCCATTTACAATAGTTTTTTAAAAAATACTTAGGACTAAATTTAACCAAGAAGGTGAAAGAGCTGTAAGTCAAAACTATAAAACATTTATGAAAGAAATTGAAGAAGAAACTAGTAAATGGAAAGATATTCCATGTTCATAGTTGGGAGAATTAATATCGTTAAAATATTCATACTACCTAAATCTCTCTGCAGAGTCAATGTAATTTTCCAAAATTCCAATGTCATATTTCACAGAAATAGGAAAAAATTCCAAAACTTCATATAGAACCACAAAAACCCAAGTAGCCAAGACAATCTTGAGCAAAAAGAACAAAGCGGGAGACATCACACAATCTAACTTTATACTATACTACAAAGCTATTGTAATTAAAACAGCATGGTACTGGCATAAAAAATAGAAGAACTAATGGAACATAATAGCCCAGAAATGAACCCATGAATTTATGGTCAATTTATTTTTGACAGAAGTGCCAAGAATGCACAATGTAAAAAGAACACCTTCTTCCTTAATATGTGGTGGGAAACTGGATGTCCACATGTAGAATGTATATGTAGAATAAACTATAATATATACAATTTTGCCAAGTAAGTAGTTTTTAAAGTAAAATAATACTATTTATTCTTGCACTACATCGACTTTACTAAATTTGAACATAGGTCATGTTTGGGGGAAAAAAGGCAAGTACCGAAAGCTTCTGAGCAAACGTTGAAGGGTTTAACAGCATTGAGCATTTGAATAAAAACATAGGGCAGGTGTCTGAAGTTTTGTATACACATGTGTGCCTGTGCTCGTGTGTGACCATACACACACATGTATCTCCTGATTTGATAGTCAGAGACATTTATTGTGAAGGTTGGATCATAAGCTCTCCATGTAGAAACATTTCAAGGTCAAGCTTATTTCTTTCATGACTGGAATTTAATATCCTCATTTAATACTCAGAAAGGCCTTGTACTTCCTTTTAAAGATGAGGAGACTGAGGCTTAGCAATCTGCCTCATGTCTCAATTTTAACAGTGACCTACTATTAAATTAAGTTCACTGAAACCATTCTTGCCATGACCATAATACTGCCTTCTGCTTTTTTTGTTTGTTATTATTTTGTTTTTTAATAAAATTTAGCTCTAATCAATGCTGGTTTCCTTACCCCAGAAAGTGTCTCTATTGACCAAAAAGGATTCATCTTAGTCTTATGTCTGTGAACCTGGATTAATCATTCTGGAGTGGTCTCAAGGATCTGATTAAAATTTTTGATATGTAAGCATGTATGAAAGCATTGTCTTACAATTTTCATAGCTAGGTTGGAAACGTAGGCGGTTGTGATATTTTATTCTAATTTTATTCTACATGATGTGCTCCACTGAGAATTCCTT
Organism: Carlito syrichta; assembly: GCF_000164805.1. NCBI lineage: Eukaryota > Metazoa > Chordata > Mammalia > Primates > Tarsiidae > Carlito > Carlito syrichta. Next base: position 255,314 of record NW_007231939.1, read on the forward strand.
TAAACCTAATGAACCAGTACAAATAAATTATTTCACACTGGTTAATACTGCAAACGACAGAGTATCTTACATTTTTCTCCCTAACCTTTACTTTCAATCTCTGTTGTAATTTCGTTAAGTCAAATATTTCTTTTTCTTTTATCATTGCTTTTACAACAAATGTCTTGATGTTGTCCTATTTTAAATAACATGTGTATTTAATTATGAAGTTGTTTTACAAGGAACAAAGAAAAGGGAAACATGAAGAAATAATTAATTGGCAGTCTCAGAGATCTCAGCATCGGAAAGTGGACTTGAATTCGTGAAATCTGACAGTGCAGAATTTGCACCTTCTTGCTCCATTTCTCTCAGAAACCTGATCTTTCACTGGGCTTTATTATTTGCTTCTGTGTTCTCTCTTTCTCCCTCTCCCTTTCTTTTCATGAATCATGCTTCCCCAGACTCAGTTTTATGGAGCCTCTCAGTTTAAGTGATTAATGAAATAACTATAATTTTTGTGTTCCAATCCCAGATTATTGAAGGAAGAAATTGATTTCCCCAGCTTGCACTTACAGTCCACTCCTGCTGCAATTATCTCTTGCCTGGCCCAGCAGGTCTGGAGAGATGAAGTCCACCTGTAGGCCATGAGAGCCAATTCCCTGAGGGAGGAGAGCAACTATGAATGACCGACTCATAGAAAAGGATGTGGATGTGGGCCAGGCAGCATCATAGGTAAATTTTAGAAAGACTTTTGATATGGTCAGGTTTTTCACAGTATTCTTGGTATAAGAGTAGTGCAAGACAGATAGGAAGAAAAGAGTTGAAGTGGGAAACTTTGGGTAGACAGGTAAAATTTATTTTTTTAAAAAAGAAGAAACAAGGTAACAACGGAAGAAAAAAGATAAATTGTCCCATGTGACATCAGAGACACTTCACCAAATAGATATTCTCATCACAAAAATATGATATAGATTCATTCTATCTATCTATCTATCTATCTATCTATCTATCTATCTATCTATCTATCTATTTATATCTCTATCATATATCTATTTATAGAGAGAAAGAAGTTAAAAGAAGACAATTCTAACCTTTCTCACTCTACACAGAAATACTCTAGGACTTAGCAGACTGCCAATATTAACATTCTAGTGAAATTTTATCCAGTTGTTTTCTACACATTTTCAAGAAATGGTGAGTTTTCTACTAAAGGAAAACATAACTGTGTGAATTTTCTTGGAAGAAGCAGACTACACACACACAGACACACACACACAGACAGACACACAGGTACACACACACTAACATTCTACATGGCAGAGAGCACCCAGGAGAAAGGAAGAATCTCTATCACCAGCCATCTCAAGAGAGGCTGAAAAGGCAAGGATAATGGACATAAGAGATGACAAAGATATTTGGCAGCTTTTGATGACTCTTATAGTCACTGTTAAATTTTAGGTTAATATAATTCTGGTGTTAGCAAGTTGTATCTATGGAGTACAATAATCCAAATGATCTTCTATGTTGGTAATTCCTGGATTTAAAGTAGTAAATAATGAAAACAAATCTAACTTTTAAAAAATCTGGCATATAATATTGGCATTACAAGAATACCTCGGTTTTCTCTTTAGAACTTGCCTAAAACCTCTTTTTCTTGGTGTGTATTGTGTTTCAAAATACACTTGAATACATGTTATACCTTATCGTGTCTATTTTAATTTAGTTTCAAGTTTATAGCTAAAATGCATTTTCCGATTAACATTTAATTGAAGAGAATTTGTGCATCCTTTTGTTACTACAAAAAAATCAATTATCAAAGGTGATGGTAATAAGTTACTAAGCAGGGACTTCTATTGTGACCATGGTTGCATTTTCCTTCTCTTCCTGGAAATTTGTCAAATGTAAAATTAGCCAAGAAAAACTCAACTTTGATTAAAGTAGGAGATAAATATAATTCCTAGACTCTAACAACACGAGACAAATGAAACTCGTGGAGAAAAGAAAGATGTGAAAAAGAATGAAGAAAACACACAAAGTCTAGTGGCATCAGATCTAAAAATACCACACAAAAACACACCATCCTGAATGAGAAGAGTATTCTCTTAAATGTGAAAATCTTGCAGCAGAGACACTGCAAACTGCCTTTAGTTCACAGGAGTAGAGAAGGCAACAAGAGGACGGCAGCATTTTGTACTGTGAAAACTAGAAAGTCGAAGAAACGACTCTGCCCTCCTCAGTTTATGGAACCCTAGTTCCAAGAAAGCTAATATAGCAAGTGACAAGAAATAGAAAAGGCATAAGATAATATTGGTAGGAAGATATTGTAAGAAAAGATTAAAGAAAAATCAGTAGAAATTAACAGACAAAGAATAGTCATTGGAAGAATGTTGTCCTGGAGATGATAAAAACCATGACAAAAAAATGAATAAATAAATACATAAGATGTGAACAACTGTCTTTATGAAAAAAGACCATAAATCAAGAAAAAATATTAAATCAAGATAGAGATAGTGTGGTCAAGGAGAAAATGGAGCACTACCTGGGAGAAAACAAGGGAGAAATAAAATAAAGCAATAAAACAATCACAGAAATAAAAGCAAAGTAAAGGAGAGAGTGAGGACTATAAAGACATAGTAGAAGATGCAGAGGACAGAAAAGGGAAGAGTAAACCAAATAACATGGGAATACAAATGTGTTTATTCCTTTCTATGGCTGTGTAGTATTCCATGGTGTATATAGACCACATTTTCTTTATCCAGGCAATTGTTGGTGGGCACTTAGGTTATGATTTTGAAACCGTGAATAGTGCTGCAATGAACATACGAGTACAGGTATCATTTTTATATACTGATTTATTTTTCTTTGGATAGATCCCTAGTAGTGGGATTGCTAGGCTAAATGGTTATTCAATGTTTAGGTCTTTGAGAAATCTCCAGATTGTTTTCCATAGAGGCTGAACTAGTTTACAATCCCACCAACAGTGTATGAATGTTTGCTTTTCTCTGCAACCGTGCCAACATCTGCTGTTCTTTGATAGCTAATAATGGCCATTCTGACTGGTGTGTGGTGATAATATGCAGTCATAAAAGAGAATGAAATTATAACCTTTGCAGAAACATGGATGCAGCTGGAAGTCATCATCCTAATTGAACTGACTCACAAACAGAAAACCAAACACTGCATGTTCTCACTCATACCAGGGGAGACCCCCTCAAAACGGAATTATGTTTTGAAAGGCAGGCCCCTTGTAGTATACTCAGAATTTGTTCCTCTGTATCATATAGTTAGCCAAAATTTTTGTCTGAAAGTTTTGAGAGGGTTGCCTCATGATTTGTGGAAGTAATCTTCCGAGTTGGTGAATAACTGGTTCTTCCACTATGATAATGCACCTGCCCACCCATGCTGAGTGTTGAGCAGTTTTTGACCAGAAATGGCAGGACCCCTGGGCCCCACCCTTTCTATTCTCTTGATCTTGCCCCCAGCAACTTTTCATTTGTTCGTTTGTTTCCCTGGATGGCAAAAAAAAAAAAAAAAATCCTCAAAGTGAAAACTTTTGCCAACGTGGAAGAGATGAAACAAAAAACGGCAGAAAAACTAAAAAAACATCAAAACTGATGAGTTCAAAAACTGTTTTGGGCAGTGGAAAAAGCATCTTGATAGGTGTATTGCATCTCACGGAGAGTACCTTGAAGGTGACTAAAGTTTAAGCATGTAAGAATAAATGCACATTTAAAAAAACAGATTCCTTTTGGGGGTGATTTCCCTTTTATGTGGGAGCTAAATGGTCACAAAGACAGAAATAATAGACACTGGAGACACCAATGGGGGAGTAAGTGGAAAAGGGAGTTAGGGACAGAAACTGCCTACAAAGCACAATATTCACTGTCGGGAGAGTGGGCCGCTTGAGACCCAATCCCCACCACTACACACTATTTCCATGTAATGAACATGCACGTGTACCCGCTGAATCTAAAATAAAGTAAAAACAAGTGGAAAAAAGTTCAAAGAAAAGTAGAAAAGAACAGAGAATTTTTTAAAAAATCCATTATATACAAGGAAAGGAAATGCAATGTATGCATCATTCTAATCTTCAAAGAACCAAACCAAAGCAACAAAATAGAAAAAAAATACCAAACATAACTAAAGATATAATTCAATAAATAAAAATGAAATTTGAGATAATTACCTAAAAGATTATACCATAAGCTAGGTGACACTTTCCTAAAGCAATTACTACTGAGGCATAGGGTGGACCTCACATATAAATAGTTATTTGAGTGCTCAAACAAAAAAAAATCAAGTCATGTATAATCGAAAAAAATTAGGCATCTTTACAGAACCTTCAACATAGCAGTATGAGAAGATAGTAAAATTGCATTAAAATATTGGCAAGAAGATAAACTAAGTCGTGTATTCTAAATTCAGCTAAATGATTCCTCTAAAATAAAGACAGTGCAATGAGAGTTTTTCAACAGGCAAGAAGTCAGGAAATACTTTTCCTGAGAAAATTTCCGGAAGACAGTAAAATAGTCCTCAAAAACTTTTACTGTGTGCCCTGTGTGTGTGTGTGTGCGAGTGTATATCATTTTTGAGGATTATTTTAATGAACGTGTGTGTGTGTGTGTGTGTGTGTGTGTGTGTGTGTGTGTGTGTGTGTGTAGTTTTTGAGGATTATTTTAATGAAAAATTTATACTAAATATATTTGTTTGGTATAAAGCCCATAAATGGGCTTACCTCACAAGAATAAAGGAAGTGTAAAATAAAACCCTACCCACTGTTGAATATAAAAGACCATGGGCCTGGGCTCGGTGACTCAACCTGTAATCCCAGTACTTTGGGAGGTCTAGGTGAGTGGATTGTCTGAGCCCATGGGTTCGAGACCAGCCCGGGCAACTTGGTGAGACCTCGTCTCTACAATAAATCAAAAAATTAACTGGGCGTGGTAGCACGTGCCTGTAGTTCCAGCTACTTGGAAGGCTAAGGTGGAAGGATTGCCAGAGCCCAGTGGGTTGAGGCTGCGGTGGCCGGGAGGCGTGCCACTGCCCTCCAGCCTGGGTGACAGAGTGAGACTCCAACTCAAAAAAAAAAAAAAAAAGAGAGAGAGAGAGAGGGAGACACCATGGGATTCAAAAGGTTAAAAATAAAATGATATTCAAAGATAAAGAAGGAAAATGAAACAAAAGTAAAGAAAGGAGAATTCATGATATTAATACCAGGCAAGTGGAATTCAATGAAAAACTATTAAATGAGGCAAAGAAAAACAATCATACTCAAGAATACAATTATCAATGGATATATAACATAAATATCTGTGAAGCAAAAAGCAGATTATGAACTTTTAGAAAGTAGATATTCCAGGAAATAAAATGTGGAACAGATAGAAACACAAAAGGAGTAGGAGAATTTTATTTCTCAGTACAAAGCAGATTGGGAGAACCAAAAATAGCTTAGACTATGGAATCTCAATGTAATATAATGAATAAGGTATATTTGAGTAATATTCATTAAAACATGTGCACTGAAAATAATATATATCTTCTAAAAGTGCCTCTGTAATATTCACAAAAATGACCATACATAAAAGCAATATAATTAGAAATTAATTTTTAAAAATAAATCAATACTTTTTTTCTTCTAAAACTTTAAATATTCTTTCTTATCTTCTTCGTCAAAGAGGAAACAAACACCAATAAAAATTGTAGACCAGGCTGGGCATGGTGGTCATGCCTGTAATCCCAGCACTTTGGCAGGCTGATGTGAGAGGATTACCTGAACCCATGGGTTCGAGACCAGCCTGGGCAACTTGGCGAGAAATTGGCTCTACAATAAGTAAAAAATTGACTGGGTGTGGTGGCTCGTGTCTGTGGTTTTAGTTACTTGGAAGGCTGAGGTGGAAGGATTGCCTGAACCCAGCAGGTTGAGGCTGTGGTGGCCATGAGCATGCCACTGCACTCCAGCCTGGGTTACAGTGAGACTCCAACTAAAAAACAAAACAAAACAAAAACAAACTGTAGACCAACTGGGAAAGAAAACATTGGAAATGAAAGTAAAAACCTCACAGACATATGCTAAAGAACATTGAAAGAAAATTAATTATAACTTACATATTTACATCAATAAAACAAAGAATAAAAAAATTAAATATTTGACTCAAGAAGGTAGGAAAAAAGTAAAATGAACTAAAGGAAGGAAGGAATTAATAAATTAATAAGAATGAATGTGAATATACCCATAGGATAAATTCTTAAAAGCTGAATTGATGGGCCAAAGGATAAGTTTGGTCAATATTGATTAATTACTCCCCCTCCCACAGAAATTTGATCAGAATGAATGTGGTCTGTTATAAAAACAATAAAAATAAACCATTAGCTGATGTGATCAAGAAAAATGCTCAAAATAAAGGACGAGGACAAAATAACCACAGAAAAAGAGAAAATTAAAGAGTGATACATTTGCTTTGCCCAACTCCATGTAAATACATTTGGAACCATGGTTGAAATGAATACAATTGCATAATCTGAAAAAATTCTTTAGAAAATTATTTCTAAAGTCTTAATATAATTAAATTATTAAGTAAAAACAAGTTATACTTTTATAGAACCATAGTAATTAAAATATCATGGCACTCATCTAGTAATTGAAAAATAATTAAAAATACAGATACATGCATATGAAAATTTAGCTTAAATTGAAGTTGGTATCTCAAATCATTGAGGGAAAATATAGATTTTTCACTATATATTATTGAGAAAATGAGGTTAGCCATCTGGAAATAAATTAATTTGAACATCTCACACTTAACAGCTAGAAAAACTCTACATGAGTCAAAGATTTAAATATAATTAGTGAAAGTTAGAATTTATTCATAACATTACAGTGGAGGACTTCTGAATCATAATTCAAAGTTTAAAGGCCATAAAAGAACAGACTGAACTATACTATTACATTAAAAGCAGTACAACCACAAAATATATGCTTGGTATAAATAAACAACAGATATAATGTACATAGAGTAAACATTCAAATGATTGAAGAAATGTTCTAATTTAGATCACAGATAAAGGGCTGGTTTCAATAATCCATAGAGATTCAAGAAACCAGTAAGATTTTTAAAAATTATTACCCATTTGAAACTCTCATAATAAATACATAATTGTCTTAAAACATCAGCTAATTATTAATTGACACAAAGTTAACAATTTATTAATATTTTTATTAGTAAGGCCATGGGAAACAGAGAATCTCATAGAGTGTGGGATAAAATGTAAGTTGATTAAATTTCTGTGGGAGGGGGAGTAATTAATTGATATTGACCAAACTTATCCTTTGGCCTATCAATTCAACTTTTAAGAATTTATCCAATGGGTATATTCACACATTTAAAAAATAGTGCATGAACAATGTTCTTCATGGCAACTTTTTTTTATGACAAAAAATGGAAAAATCCTAGATTTTCATCATTATGTAATGGCTAAATAAATTCTAGTACATTTTCTCTAAAACTACTGTGAAACTATAAAAAAAAGGGAAGCCTTCTATTTAGTAAAATGGAAATGTCTCCAGATATATAGTTAGTAAATCAAGATGTGGCATACTGTGTATCAGATGCTACCATTTTTATTAAAAAGCTGAAAAATGAGATAAAATTTTTGCTTGTGTGTGCATAAAGTATGCTTAGAAGGTGACACAAGAGAGTAATGCTAGTGGTTCCTGATTGAAGCTGAGATGGATGATAGTTTGGCAAATGGGCAATAGACATGTTAGAGAGATTTCTCTCTCTATTTACTTGTACTATTTGACTTTGAACCACATGATTATATCATCGTTTCAGGAATCCAGTAACCACTGTCAATATTGTATTTCTTTACATTTGGGTAGTAGAGGACAGTTCTCAATGAATCGATGACACCTATGAAACACATTCTAGATCTTTTGAATCTTAGGAGTTTTTTTGCTCTCATTGCCTCATTCCAAATTTTCATATATTGGCAATGATTACTTTTTCCCATAAGCATTTTGGTAATTTTTCACCTTCAGTGTCAATTATTTATGAGACATGAGTTTTTTCCTGTATTAATATTTTCTTCACTAATTGTCTTCAAAAGTTTGATATTAATGATCTCAATAGTTTAAATGGTAATGAAAATTACTCTTTTAGGTAGTATGACAAGAACTATATTATAACTGCACATTATTTATAGTGTTTAGATAATGTGGAATATCATATTTAATCAAAAGTCATAGGTTGACTATGGACGTATGAAATTTGAGATGGATAGGGTCTTGCTCTGGCCCAGGTTGGAGTGCAGTGGCATGATCACAGCTCACTGCAGACTGCAGTCTCTAACTCCTGGGCTCAAGCAATTGTCTTGCCTCAGTCTCTGAAGTAGCTAGAACTGCAGATGTGTCACCACACCTGGCTAATTTTCTTTCTTTCTTTTTTTTTTTTGTAGAGACAGCATTGTCTAGGCTGGACTTGAACTCCTGACTTCAAGCAATCCTTTCACCTCGGCCCCCAAAAGTGCTGAGATTACAGACGTGAGCCACCATGCTCAGTCTAAATTTGTTATTTGATTACATTTTTTAAATTATTAAGATTGATCCATAATTTAGAGAGGTTTTTCTTAAGACTGTACTGAGGATTTGTAGAAGCACCTGAAGAAATGAGGAAGGAAAGGTACATTTACAGAGTGGTGTGGTTGGCTAACTCCTTGTGTCAGGTGGAGACACAGGTGTGGCAGACCAATAGCCAACAATCTGTGTAGAATTGCCAGCTAATACTATGCATTATTTTCTAATTTTCCATATGGTTTCTTTTTGATGCATTGATTATTTAAGGGTGTTATCTAATTTGCACATATTTGTGAATTTCTCAAACTTTCTCCTGTCATTAATTTCTCCTTTAATTCCATTGTGTTTGAAGAATACGCTTTCTATTATTTCAGTCCGTTTGAATTTATTGCAACTTGTGTGTGTTTCCATATGTGCTTGTGAAGATTCTGCATTGTGCTGCTAGGTGGCGTGTTCTATAGATGTCTTTGGGTCTACTTGGATTATAGTGTTGTTCAAGTCATCTATTTCCTTGCTAACAAGGCAATAATCTTATCACTATATGTGTGTAACTACACAATTTTTGATACTTGGAAATTATTCTTACAAGGCTTTAGGAAAAATTATAATATAACCCAAATCTATCAATAACAAGCAACCTTAGGCATCCAACCGATCATTCAAATAACACACATTTGCAAATATAATCCAGAGTTAACTTTATGCCTGTTGGTCTTTTCTATAATAAACTATAAATTTCTGAAGCAAATAGGAACTGTAGCAGCTGCAAGCTTGGTGCTTGCCAATTTGACAGTTGTTTGAAAACTGTGCAAATTATTAGCACTTGTACTATACTTGGAAGCCATTTTTGCAAAAAATAGGAAACAATTTTATCCTAACATGGATTTTAAAGTAAGCATATTGGCTGGGAGAACGCACTGGGCAGAGATTTACATCAAACTGACACTTCAAATAAAGAGCATTGTGGGGAAACTTGATGCCACTCGCCTCTTAGAAACTGTGACCAAGCTTTGACCTTAGAGAAGCAAAAGGAAATTTTCTCTCCTTAGGAAACTGGGTGTATAAGTGTGTGGCCTGGATAAGCAAAACTCAAAAAGAGAAAATTCCCATGGCGATGGAAGAGTTATATATTCCTGGTATACAATTTAAAACTGTAGAACTTACAAAGCAAAATCAATCAACTGTGTTCTCATTTCTCTGAGATAAAGAGTATCATTTGTTTTTACAAAATTGGAATCATTCAGCATGTTAATTCTCCTTCCTGCCTTTCTTCACTTAACATTCCATCATATGAATTTCCCTACATTACTTCTTGCTTTTAAAAATACAGTTAATTACATATTGTGATTGCTCATTATAGATTTACTAAAATTTATTTAACCATTAGTCTACATTGCAGATCCATGCTTTTGCTCTTATTTACAAAATGTGGTGAATATATAAATCTGATAAATTGTTTTGTTAGAAGCAAAAGACATTATTAGGTGACAGAGTATCATAATTTTAAAGTTTTTGAAACATATTTTGAAATGCTTTACAGGACAATTTTAAACATTGCATACTATTACATTTTTATAAATTCATGCAATTGTTTGTAAGGTTTATGACACTTTGACCCTAACATGGACCAGTGGGATTTCTTTCTTGAATTCATATTTCCTTTACTAACTCAAGAAAGTAAGAAGCCTAGGATGACCAGGGCTCATGGGTATACTTGAGGATAAACAAAATTCATTGGTCCAAGCAGCTCTGAGAACAGGGATTTGCTGGCTGTTATGAGGACTTCCTGTTTCTAGGAAAACAGATAACTAGAATCTATTTGTCTGCTGATTAAAATATTTGTTTCTTCAGAAATACTGCAAAGGAATTAAAGGATTTCTTTTTCTTGAAAGTTTATAATGCATACTCTTTATGGTAGGGAATATATCAGATAATACTTAAAATGATAGTAAGAGATAAGTCATGTTGTGTGTTATTTATAAGACCTTCTCTGGACCTGTCATATCACCTGGTTTCCATTTTATATAATAGATTTTAAATATCTTCTCTAATTGGTTGTGTCCTCCTCTAAATCTAGCACCCAGCTCCCTGGTTGGACCATTGTAAACACTGTTTAAAATGTGTTGAATGGAGGAATGCGTGCATTAATAAATGTGTGCAAGACCTTTACGTATGAGAAGCTAGTTGTCGGATTTAGCTCCAGGATAGTTAACTAGTTTACTAGGTTCTTCTCAGTTCTTCCCTCCCAAGCTATTTCAAGAGTCAAGTATTATTTGAACATTTAGTGGTCTAATTCATATTCGACTGCTCTGGCCTAACCATTCTTGGTGCTAGATTGATGGAGTCATTGTCCTGTTATCCTGCAAAGTTATTTCAAGGTTAGGAATTCAAGAACTAAGATAATTAAATGAAATAAGATGTAATCGAAAGTTTGCTAACTTTGAGATTTTGTCCAAAAAGATAATTGAATACAGTTGATTAACTTATACTACCACTTTTACTTTATAGGATGAAAGTCATTTTAACTTCCCCCAAGAGGAAAGATTTATCCTTCATTTGAAATTCTTCTGGATGCTGATTGTATAAATGACAAGTCCTTATTTATTTGTTGTTTTTTTAGTTTTTTTTTTTAATAGAATGTTCAATTTTTCCAAAGGAAAATGGTAACAGCCAATTGGAAACCTATTTATTTTTTAACTACAATTTTGTTTTCTTTAAATGTAGAAGTAACTTACTGATTTACAATTTTGAATATATCCCTTTCCTTCCTACTGATTGTTTGCCATCTACGTGTGCTGAATCCTTCCAAGACGATCATTCCAGTGTTATCCCTTCAGATTCTTGCTTTTCTTTTCTTACCAAAGAATGCAAAATACAGTGCCATTGTGTCATGAAGACTCCAAATGTTAAAATTAGGGATTAAAAAAAAATAGGCAATTAAGTTGAATAAAAAATAAAAACAAACACAAATGAGATGGTGCTGGAATCTACTCCCGTGATCTTGGCAATTGGATCTGGCTCCATGAATCCTTGTAACTTACCTTCCTGATTCTATCTACATTATGATTTGAATGAAGAATATTAATTTAAATTGATAGAAAATAATTTCCTGCTAAAATATCTCTTGTTTTGATGGGACTAAGGGCCACGGACAAGTGGGCATGGGCTGGCATTTGGAAACCAATGATGGGAATACGCTCCTTGCCAGTTTGAAGTTCCTTCCTTAGTGTCTGTTCACCAGTCCTTAGATAGCGTGACAGTAAACCCTTTACCTGGGGTAAGTGTTGTCATATTGACCCCATTTTTGACCAATATTTGGTGTAATTTGAGCCTGTATCTCTTTTACTCTGTAACTATTTTATGGGAAGCTCCTGAAAGATAATGTTGAAATTTTAAAGAACGTAATCTGTCCACAAGTTTATAAAATGGATGGCATATAACTACTCTTAATACAACAGAAGGAGTTCTTTTCTCCTTTCTCCCATACACTCTCTCTCCATATATGGGCCATCTCTTTAAATAAATTTTTTCAAATTTTTTTGGGAGCCAATTCTATTTCTAATAAGGATTTATCGGTTTAATTATTGACTGATTGACTGACATTGTGCTTCTATAATGCCCTTCTGCCAGGATGTCAAGGGCCCCTAAAGTATCTTCGAGTGACTTAGAAAAGGCTAGCGGATCCTAGATGTTCGGCCTTTGTCAGATATACAGTTGGCAAATATTTTTTTCCCATTCTGTGGGCTGTCTCTCTGTTCTCTTGATGGTTTCTTTGGCTTTGCAGAAGCTCATTAATTTGATGAGGTCCCACTTGTCTATCTTGTTTCTTAAGATATTGGCCTTTAGGGTTCTGGATAGGAATTGGTTGCCAGTTCCAAGTTCCATAAGGTTATCTCCTGCATTTTCTAAGATTCATATAGTTTGAGGCTTTACGTTTCGATCTTTGATCCATCTAGAATTAATTTTTTGTATGGTGATAGGTAGGGGTCCTGTTTCAGTCTTCTGCATGTGGTCAGCCAGTTTTCCCAGCACCACTTACTGAATAGGTTTTCCTCTCCCCAGTAGTTGTTGTTGGAGGCTTTGTCAAAGATGAGATGGTTGAGGAATTGAGGCTTTGCTTCCAGAATCTCTATCCTGTTCCATTGGTCTATGTGCCTGTTTTTATACCAATACCAGGCTGTTTTGATTACTGTAGCTTTATAGTAGAGTTTGAAGTCTGGAAGTTTGATACCGCCTGCTTTATTTCTCTTGCTAAGGATTGTTTTGGCTATTTGTGGTTGCTTTGTTTCCATATGAATTTCTGTATTGTCATTTCCAGGCCTGAGAAGAATGATGTTGGTAACTTAATGGGTATTGTGTTGAATCTGTAGATTGCCTTTAGTAGGATGGACATCTTAACAATATTGATTCTTCCTATCCATGAGCATGGTATATTTTTCCATTTGTTTGTGTCTTCTTGGATTTCTTTAAGCAGTGTTTTGTAATTCTCATTGTAAAGGTCTTTTGCTTCTCTAATTAGGAAGATGCCGGGTATTTCATTTTTTGTGTGTGGCTATTGTGAATGGGATTGTGCTTTTTATTTGGGTCTCTGCCTGCTGGTTGTTGTTATATAGGAATGCAACTGACTTTTGCACATTTATTTTGTACCCTGAGACTTTGCCAAAGTCCTTTATCAGTGTCAGCAGGTTTTTGACAGATTCTCTTGGATTTTCAAGGTATAGGATCATATCATCGGCAAAGAGTGATAATTTGACTTCCTCTTTTCCTATTTGGATACCCCTGATTTCCTTCTCTTATCTAATTGCCTGGGCTAGGACTTCCAACACAATTTTCTAATAAGCTGGATGCCCACTGAACTGAAGACTAAGGAGTTTACTTTTGTACAATAAAACTTACCTGCTGCCTGTTGACAGGCTTCTCTTCCCAATTCCTGTAACCTCCCCAATTTCTGTTTTCCCACACACGGTTACAATGGGAACCCTCATTCAACCACCTGCTGCCTGTTGACCAACTCTCCTCTTCCTTGCCCCTTATGTTTTTCTTTCTTTCTTTCTAGCTACAATAAACCCTTAATTTTCATTGGGGAAGGGATGGATTTGAGGTTTGTTTCCTGTCTCTCCAGGTGATGTCACCCATAAAATAATAAAGACTTCTTCCCTGGTTAAAAAAAACAAGCAAACACCCCCTACTCAGCTGCAATGGGTGACAATATTTGTGCAAGACACAACCACAGTGGTTGTCTGTTGCATCCCACTTCAGATGGTGCTAGACGAATAATACCCTTTCCCTCAACAGTCCCTCTGGTTTTCATCCTGGGTTATCTCTGTGACTCACAGGCTTGGCTTGTTGAGATGTGATACCTCCTGCTGTTAATTCCTGGACCTTGGCCCACACAGGCTCTGTTTAAGTCATCGTGGCAGGATCAGAGAACCCAATATTTTTGGAGTGTTGAAATTTGCACCCTAGTTTTTACTTTGGAATATCGATGTATACACGAACAACCCAGAGAAATACAGTCTTTACACAGGAAAAGTGGTAAATCTCAATGCCTCTTGGCATATGACATCCAGGAAACAAGTTGCATTGAATTAAACTTTGCTAGGTATGGGTATTAGAATAAAACTATTATTTTTGTTGCTCGGGTTTAATTTCTGGCTCACTGCCAGAAGCTGTTGCATTGGATTAAAGTGTATTAGCAAAAGTTCCACAGATCTTACAAATAAGCCATTCTCTGTAGAATATAAAACTTTCTCTGATCTGGCCTCAAACCACATTATACAGGGTCTTATTATTGGCAATCAAATAAAGTGAAACACCAAAACTGCTGTATGAAAGGTGATCAATGGGTCCTAAAAACAACCCTTCAGTCTATTTAATTAATTTGAATAGTAAGGTAGGAACCATCCACAATTCTCTGAATTTCCAGCAGTGAGGAGATACAGAATACCCTGGTATTCTCTCATTTTCTGTAGTCTTTAGAAGCAGAACCAGGATGGAATTCACTCAGCTTGCCTTAATACATTTATTTTTAAACATTACAACCGAAAATCGCATCAATAACCAAAATAATAGTGGGTGACATTTGTGTACATTAATGTTTGCCAGGTATTTTGTTAAGCTTTTGCATGTATTGGCTCATGTAAGCAATTCAGGTTAGCCAGGCCACAAGAAAATTAGAATCTGAAGCCCTCTTCTCTATTTTTCAGGATGTGCAAAATATTTTAAATCTCAGCTTCTCCCTATTTCCTGAAAATTGGAAAATTAGGATGTGAAGCTCCCTTTTTGTATTATTTAAAGGCTGCCTAATATCCTTCATGTCTGTTAATAATTCTCCCAAGCCTTTCTTGTTTTTGCATGTGGTCAGAGATAACCCATCCAGACTTGATTTCACAGGAGATTTCAGCTCCTGGGAGTCGAATCTGACCACTTGAACTCACTCTATGGACTGGTCTTTCTGAACCCAGTAGGCTGTGATATAGAAATGAGTCATGAGGTTTAGACGTTACTAGAAACCATTCTGATTTTAGACTTAGAAAATGGGCTGTCACAGCTTGCATGGACTTAGAGTCTATAATACTGAGTGATCAATCACAGAAACAAAGAACTGAGTACCCCATGTTCTCACTCACAAGCGGACTTTGAACAATTATCATCAACATACTTGGTGTATGTGCAAAGTCACAACCAGGAAAAAAAAAAAAAACAACAACCCACAATTATCCCTTTGGGAGGCTGAGGTGAGTGAATTGCCTGAGCCCGTGGGTTCGAGACCTGCCTGGGCAGCGAGACCTCATCTCTACAATAAATCAAAAAATCAGCCGGGCGTGGTAGCGCATGCCTGTAAGTCCGGCTACTTGGAAGGCTGAGGTGGAAGGATCGCCAGAGCCCAGCAGGTCGAGGCTGTGGTGGCTGGGAGTGGCCACCGCACTCCAGTCTGGGCGACAGAGTGAGACTCCAACTCAAAAAAAAATATATATATATCATCATACTATAAGAAAGGGATCGGCAGCACTGGGAAACAGCCAGGGAGGGAGGGGTACACCTCATCCACAGGGGTACCTGCACAACGAACATTTGTACACCTAACCCTGAATTGTACCCCACATCATTAAAATAAAATTTTTTTTCTAAAAGAAAGAAAATGGGCTGTCAGGTGTCCCAGATCTCATCTAGGAAGCACAAAGAATGGAGGTGTCTGCAAAAGTGGGTGGACTGGGTCCTCGGTGGATTTTGCAGCTTAGATCTGTCAGGGTGGGTGCTGCTATGTGGGAATGGTAAGCCAGGCCCAGGCCAGGGGTGGAGACTCTGTCCACTGCCTGAGTCCACCGAGGCTATAGATTCTTCCAGAAATACCTCTTAGTCTCCATCATCCCGTTTGGAGTGGATTCCTAAGGGTGCCCTCTCTCTTTTCATGTCTCTCTTCCCTTTACATCGCAGACAGGATTCGCCTTCATACGTGCAAATGGATCTCGCGAACTTATTCATAAAAACTCATTCGCGGGTCTTCGTGGCTTACAGCTGCAGTGTGTATGGGGTGCCAGAACACCCGTCCGTCTTACCCTGTTTGAGAACTGAGTAGGATTCAGCAAGGGGGACAGAAGCCTGCGTCACTTGCAGTCTGCATGGCCACCACTAGAGGGCAAAGAACACACTTGAACTGCTTTATTTGTGGGACGGTGGCACTGGTGAGCTGCTGTCACTGCAGACAACGTGGAGGAATGCAGGCCTAAGAAATTCAGCCTTAGACCTTCTGAAGGCCTCTAACAGTCTCCACCGCTATTCCTCATCTCCAGCCTCAGTTTACCCTCTCTCTGTCTTCAACTCGCATCTTGTCAGGCGGAGTATCCTCTCCCCATCAGGCTAGTTCCTGAGAGGACCTTGTTCTTTCTTGCTCATGTCTCTCTTGTTTATACTCTTTTCTAAACCTAAAATGCGCTCATGCATCCTCCTTACCAACTTGCAGAGTCCTGCTTTTGCTTCAAGACGTGTCTTTATGAATCTTTAATCGTTTTCCTTCCGCAGGCTCCCCTCTCCCCAACTGACACAGAAAGCCAGTTGCTTCTTCTCCTGGTCTCCCAGTATTGGGTATATCTTGATGACAGCACTCAGTGTAGAGGGATGCATCCGTTTTTCTTAACTTACTGTGAGGTTTTGGGAGGCGGTGAGCATTTTTATTCATTTTTGTTTCGTAGGCTGAACAGCATCTTTGTGGGCCCCTTTCTGTCCAGGGACGGTTTGAATGCTGGGATTTCTGAAACCTTGGCTCTCCTGTTAGTCGACTGCTCTCCTTCATGACTGTCCCCTGATCGAATCCTAGATGGGGACTTGCTTCAGTTTGTGTGCTGTGGAGTCTGGAGCAGCTGAGCCACTTTGGGGCTTCCGAAATCCCCTGGAAACACCCCCTCTTAGCATTTTCACACCATCACAGTGATCTGTGAGTCAGTTAATCTCTGCCACAGGGTGACAAGGTGTCCTGACCTACCCAGGACTTTCCTAATTTTAGCACTGTCAGGACTGAGAAAATCCCCAGTCCTGGGCAAACTGAGACTGTTCAATCTCCCTGAATTAGACTCTGGATATCTCCAAGGCAGGTTTCTACATGGCTTATCTTTTAATCTCTGTAAAGTAGTTTGGCATTGGAACAGAGGAACCCTATGTAAGTGTTTACTGAAAGACAAACTGAATGGATTAGCTGTAAAAGGCTGAACAATAGTAAGGAAACAAACAAACAAACAAACAAACAAGATTCAAGCTGCTGATTATATGGCAATGACTACAGGCAGGTTTTCCCAGCAACCCTCCTGGCACAGCTGGAGCCGAAGCTTTAACCTAGAAGCATACATTTCAATGCTAATGCTTGATGGTGCTGTATGATTCCCAGGGAAGAGAGAACACTGATGCTGAGTAAGCTCCCCACTTTTGTGTCTATTGCATTTTAAGTAGGAAGCCGAGAACAGAGGCAGGATGCTCTGAGGACACAGACTAAACCTGCTTCCAGTTCTGCGTTGGCTGTTACTTACTTCTTTCCTTCCTATTGATTTCATTTATTTTACTCCCAGATTTGTGGCGAAATAATTTCGATAGTTTGCTACTCAGCAAAGGTCCCCATAACCATAAAATATCTCTATTTCAATGTCGATTTTTCCAGCCATGTAGTTCGGGGCTATGGGTCCAATGACATGGTGTGTTATGTGAGGGATTTGAGAATGATTCCTTACAATGCTTGCGCCCCGTTGTGCACCAGTTTTTATTTCAACCGTTTTCCAGATTAACAAATATCTACTTGTGCCTGTTCTGTCCAAGAAACTGTCCTTGGCTAAATCCTCCCTGTGAGACGCCAAGGTTAAGAGTTCCTGGTCCAGGTTGCGTTGGAGGTGAAAGCCACCTAGAACAGCTATGGAAGAGCATGAAACCTTGGGTTGGGGGTGAAAGGACAGACTGAGAGTGGGAAGCCATTTTTCCTCTTGTTCTTAAATCCTGACACAGTGATGAGAAAGTAGAAGCTATGCTTTTGGAGAAATACACACTCTAGGTAAAATTAACTTTACAGACTGTCTTTTCAGAAACAGACTTCCCGGTGCCAGGTATCAGAGTGTATCTCATAGTGGCAATCAAGCTTGCCTAGAGTAAAAGGAATTTACAAGGCCTAAAACATCATGCATTGGGCAAGGATTGCAGAAGTCATAAAACTTGTAATTACAAAAGTTATGACCACTCAGAGGGAGAGCAGGTGGGGATTCAATCTTCCAGTAATTTGGGCACTGTCTACAGGGAAGCCAAAGATCCCCCCAAACTACCCACTGGGAATGCCTAGGAGATAAGGGGACGTACACTGTCCATTAGCTCTAAGGAATGTCGTTCGGGAAGGTGCAGGAGAATTGGAATCCTTGTCATGCCCTTCTCTATGGGTTATGATAATGTGGGCAGACATTAATGGGTCTCTGTGTCACAGGATCTCCAAGACATCCACAGGTGGTCAAGAAGGAAGTCACGGCAGTCATGTCTACCTGATTGCAACATTGCCAAGGAAAAGGATTTAAGCCAGGGTTTTGGGGGGCTATGAAGTCACCACTCACATAGAGTGTAGGCCCGCTCCCTGTCTGTGGGTGGGGGCAAAGCTTTCTTAAATAAATCTTTTCTTCTCTCACCTCTGTGTTGCAATTCTTTGCATTTACTTGGATCTCTGGGTTGCTGGCACATACCTCTGGCTTGCTGGCTCCGGCGGTGCTGTGCCCCACTCCCTGCACCTCTCCCTCTCCATCCACCCACCCTCACCCTGTCCAGACCCTAATGGGGGATTCAGAACGTGGCATGGAAAGACCAAAAGTCAGTGATGTCATGGATCTGATGGGGCCAGACAGAGAGAATGTAGACATGATGAGCTGGAATGGAAATCCGAGAAATTAGGGCATGTCAGAAGATTCAAGTGAGAGGACTAGACACTAGGGAAATTCCCTGCTGACTTGAAGGCGGGAACCCAGAGTCCAGAGATGCCTGTTTTATCCTGGGCAGGAAGGGAGTGAGCCAGTATGGAAGAGCCCAGCCCAACTGTTTTCCTACCTCTCCATATTGCTGGGGGACACCTGTTCTCCACACCAGCCTGGAGCAGGGGATCAGGCCGAACTCCAGTTTGAGTATTTGCTTCAGACCCTTCCGCAAATGATTTAATGTCATTAAGCCTCAGTTTCGTCATCTATTAAAATTGGGCAAGAATCTGGCTCTCCTGGCACCGTTTTGGGGATCATTCAATGAAATGATTTATGCAAGTTGTCAAGGGCAAGCTTGGTGATCATTGTGGGTTGTCACTCATTCTGGAATCTTTTGGCACAACTTCAGGTTGGGCACACAATGAAAGGCGAGTCCTTAAAGCTGTGTAAAATACACTGTGCCTGTGAGGGGCACCCTGAGGTGGCAGATGAGCTCGTGTTATCAGGGGCTTCTCATCTAGCAGTCACTGTAGGAAAAACACTTAGGTAACTGTAGTAAAAATGAAACCCTGTAAAGTGCCCGTAGCTAGGAGTGAAGCTAAGATGACATTGAATTTCAAAGGAGAGAGAGAATTTTTTTTTTTTCCTAGCTGGTAAAGTCTTCACAGAAAAAAGTCTGTGGGGTATCTGGGGAGGGGTATTTGGACCAGTGGTTCTCAGCTTGCCTATGAAACTTTTAGATCTTAAAAACACCAGGCTCCACCTCCCTCCTACTGATTCTGGGGAAGGTCCGGGCAGTGTGAATGTATCGGAGCTCTTTGTAGCTCCCGTGTCCACCAGGAATGCACACGTGGGTTTGGACTTATGGAGAAGATGGGCAAGAAGACTCCAGGCAGACAGCAGAGGCAGGGGCTTGGGTAGGAAATCCTTGAGCATTCACAGACAGTAGCTAGCAGTTTGGTTTCAGTGCCCATAACAAGAAGTTATTTGAGAAAATAAGGAAATGTAGGTGGGGCCATCCTGCAGCCTGCCCTGAAGGTTGTGCAAGGGGGTTGAGTGACTGTTGGTGGATTTTGAGAAGCAGGGTTACACAGCTAGACCTAAGCTTTTCCACATCCCACCTGGAAGCAGAGAGGACATGCTTAGAGGCTGCAGAGATGCTCCAGAGAAGTGCAGAGACACGAAGAGAGTCAGTTGAGTGGGTAGGACTGGAAGCAGGGAGCAGGCATCCTTCCGAAGAGGAAGTCTGAGGCTCGCATTTGTCCGTTCACTTTATAAACGTCAGCTGTGTGCTTCTCTTTCGGCAGATGCTATGCTAGGGTGTGGATGCACCCAATGAAGAAGCCACAGCTGCTGCCTTCGTGGAGCTTACACTGTGCATTTTCTTTTTATTGCCACTGTCAAAAATTGCCACACACTTGGTGGTTTAAAACAACACAAATGTACTGTCTTATAGTTCTGGAAGTCAGAAGTCTGAAATAGGTCTCAGTGAGCCAAAATCGAGATATGGGAAGGGTTGCATCCTTCTGGAGGCTCTAGGGAAGAGCTCATGGCTTTGACTTTTACAGCTTGAGAGGCTGCCTGTCCCTTCTTCCATCTTCAAGGCCAGCGATGAGCATTGAGTCTTACATCCCATCACTCTGACACTGACTCTTCTATCTCTCCCCATCTATGTTTAAAGGGTCCCTGAAATTACATTGGTCCTGCCTGGATAGTATTGGATACTTTCCCATCTTAAAGTCTTTCTCCAGTTTAACTGTCAAAATAGATTTTTTTTTTTTTGGTTTGAATCTATATCAAGATAATAAGGATTGTAAATCAGCCTTTGTGGGGACAACCAGGAGCTTCAGGGAAAGCAAGACTAAAGAGAAACAGGGAGAGAGAACTTTTTTGAGGCCTTTTAGCATACCAAGAATCAGACTAGAAGTATGTTGCAGCATTCCTGTTTCTTCCAGGATGGGCGTCTGAACCTATGCTGACGGGAAAATGGGTCATGCTGCCGAGGAGGAGGAGAAGCAGGGAGGAGAAGTGGAGGGCACAACACAGAGCCAGAATCCTCTTCAAGCCAACCCCTTCAAGCCCAGTGAAATAGTGGAGAGGAAGGAGACCGGGGACAACCCCGAAAGACTGGTGACTCTTTCTCCACTACTTGGAGCCTCTGCCTTAGAATGGGATTTTTCAAAGCCTCTTGATGGATCTTACATGTGGGAAGAACATCAGGATTGCAGCTGCCTTTGCTGAATGTGCAGTTTGTAGTCATTTGGGTGAGAAGGAGCAGTGGTTTTCAAACTATAGTGCACATCAGAACCCTTCAAATGGAGCTTCAAGAGCTTTATGTCACAGATCGCTTGCTGGGCAGTTTCTGATTTCATAGGTCTGGCGAGAAGAATTTGTTCTTCCGGCAGTTTCTCAGGTAATGGTGGTGGTGATCTGGTGACCACATTTAAAGAATTGTTGCTCTAGGGGAAGACCTCTGCCTTGTGAGTCAGGACAAAGGTGAATCAGCAGCGTTGGAAGCAGATGGCAAGAGGGTTTTTTGGGCATTTCCAGATGTCCTTGGCTTTCCTGGACCATACAGAGGACCCAGAAATCCCCACATATTCACCGTGAGATGCTGAGAATACAGTGGATCAATCAACCCTGGCATTAGAATTAAGATTACCCTGAAGGTAGAGAGTTTGAAAATGGATACTATAGGCAGGCACTTCATGAATGGATTCTGCTCTAATTAGAAAGTAGGAATCTAACTGATGGGAGATTTTTAACCAAAGAATCTAAGATTTACCTAACGATAATATTTTAATTTTGAAAATCAACCTAGATTTCTTGGTCGGTACTACATTTGATGTACTTAATTTTCTTCTCATACTTTAGTAGATGGGAGATTATGTGAAAGATGGATTGCAGATGAAATTTGAAAACTGCAATTTTTTTACTGAACATAGAGTATGATATCTGTAAATGTGGGATCTAACTACCTTTGTTCATTGTTACTGTCTGCTTCTGCCCACCAAATTGTACGCTCTTTGAGAATGAGTACCTTGCTTGTCTGGCACCTTCAAGTAAGCGCTCAACAGATGCTTAATAAATGAATGACTAAGAAGAATAAGTAGAAATGGCCAATAATGATTTGAAGAAATATAAAGAAACAGTACATAGTCATTAAACTACTTTCCAATATAGCAAAGGTTATATGGAAATATTTATATTATAATGTTAACAGTAGGACTCAGAATTCAGTATGTCCCCAATATGACAGGGAGACCACTCTGAGAAAAGCACACCGATCATAAAGAGTTCCTCTGGAAAGTGAGTTCATGGGGCATGTTTACTTTGTTCGTTTTGCTTTTCTGCTTTTACTAAATTCACCTATTTAGTGTTGACACAGGATCTTGGATGAAAAATGCTGTGCAAGTGAGTGCACATGAACATTGGCCAATGTGCCCCTATTAAAGAAACATTATTGTAAACGAAAGTTATTGCTTTAAGGGATGTAGCCATGAGAGCTGCAATGCTGGGAGAACAGGGAAGGGGAATGCAATTGGAAAGACCCAGCAAACCGTGACGGCACAGTACATGCTAACGCTGGTGAAGGCAGATGAAAGAGCTCTGAGTGTTGTTCTCATCCACTCAAGCACCTTCTGCAGCCATGTCCTACCAGGATGAAGGGAGCTGCCAACCAAGGTGGGTGTCCGGGACAACTTGGGAAGACTGCTTCATTCAAAGTCATGGCCTTTCTGTTTCAAACATGGCAGAGGTGTTCTTTGTACACAGGGCAGAAGGAGACGAAAACGGATACTCCCCAGGGACGTTGTAATGTTTTCCTTGCTTTCATCAAAGGCAGAGAAAATGGATCTGATGTAGAGCTTGATATAGATGTAGGCATAAAATATAGTCATGGATGTAGGTGTAGTATAGATGGAGATGGCGAAGATGCAGATGTAGGTAGGTAGGTGTGGGGGGGTAGTGGTGTAGATAAAGGTGTAGATGATATAACAAATGTAGATGATTGTGTGGATAAAGGTGTAGATGATGTACATGTAGATATATAGGTGCCAGTGTAGATATGGGTATAGATGAAACAGATGTAGAAGTGGGAGTAGATGATGTACATGGAGGTGTATTGATGTGGATGTAGGTATAGATAATACTGGTGTAGACATGTAGGTGTAGACATAGCTATAGATGAAGTTGCTATCAATGTAGAGGTATGTGTAGGGGTAGGTGCAGATGGTATTAGTGTAGACCTGCAGGCATGGATGTAGTTATAGACGCCCCATGATCTTCTGTATGCGTCCCTGCCTACCTTTTCTACCTCTTGTTCCTCATGGATTATATACTCTTTTCTCCTTTGTACACTTGTCATGCTGACTGCGTCATGTCCTGTTGCTTTTTCTTATGTCATTTCTTCCACCTGGGAGACCCTGTCTTCTCTGCCAATCTGACTTCCTCAAGAATCAGCACAGGAGTCATACTTTTGGGACTTTCTTGTACCCTCTGGGTAGATGGGTGGGTGGCCTCTCCGATCCCATAGGCTCCTGTGTTTTTCTCTGCGTTGGCACTTACACACAGGGAGGCTATTTCCCTCTTGATAGAGACTGGTCTTGAAGAGAGGCTGAAAAGCATAATAAGGTGTTTTCAAACTAGGGTTCATAATCCTGTAGGTTATTGCTAGCCTACACCTGAGCACAGCAAAGAGTTTTAGTGACCACAGGTTTGTTTTTTCAGCTGAGTTTTTGTCAAGCAATGCTGCTTTCACTGTCACAAGCCAATGGGAAAAGGACTGGGGTGAAGTAATTAGTAAATGATGGGCTTTCACCTACTGAAGTTTAGATGGCACCACAGAGTGAGGAATTAAGGAAGTTTTTCAGTTGTTCAAGGAGAGAGAAGTGGTGGGAGATGCAAATCACCATGGGTGCTCAGGATCAAGGATGTAGGGGTGTGTCGTTGAGATTTATTGCCACGAAACCATATCACCAGTGTAGAAGGGTTCTCTTTTTCCTGCACCCTCTCCAGCATCTGTTGTTTTTTGAGCCAAGGTCAACAATGGCTATGCTGACTGGAGTTAGGTGACATCTCAGTGTGGTTGAATTTGCATTTCTTTGATGACTAGTGAGGCTGAGCATTTTTTCATGTATCTGTTTGCTGCTCATATGTCTTCTGTGAGAAATGTGTATTCATATCTTTTGCCCACTTTTTAATAGGGCTGTTTCATTTTCTTTTCGGCATGTTTGAGTTCTGTGTAGATCCTAGATGTTGGGCCTTTGTCAGATATGCAGTTTGCAAATATTTTTTCCCATTCTGTGAGCTATCTCCACACTCTTGATGGTTTCTTTTACTTTGCAGAAGCTTTTCATTTTGATGAGGTCCCACTCGTCAAGCTTATCTCTTATAGCGTGGGAATTTGGGGTTTTGGTCAGGAATTGGCTTCCAGTTCTAATTTTCATAAGGACGTCTCCTGCATTTTCTAAAGTTCTTATAGTTTGAGATTTTACATTTAGGACTTTGATCCATTTAGAGTTGATTTTTGTGTATGGTGACAGGTATGGATCTTGTTTTAATCTTCTGCATGTGGTCAGCCAGTTTTCCCAGCACAATATACTAAATAACTTTTCTTCTCCCCAGTGTTTGTGAGTGGAGGCTTTGTCAAAGATGAGTTGGTTGAGAAATTGAGGTTTTGCTTCTGGATCTCTATTCTGTTCTACTGGTCTATATGCCTGTTCTTGGACCAACACTAGGCTGTTTTGATTATTGTAGCCTTATGAAAAGTTTAATGTCTGGAAGTGTGTTACCTTCCACTTTGTTTATTTTGCTGAGAATTATTTTGGCTATCCGTGGTCATTTATGTTTCCATATGAATTTCTGTATTGTCATTTCTAGGTATGAGAAGAATGATGTTGGTAATTGAATGGGTATCTGGAAACGTCTACGCTGTTGGTGGGAATGTAAACTAGTACAACCTCTGTGGAAAATAGTGTGGTGATTCCTAAAAGATCTAAAAATTGACCTTCCCTAAGACCCAGCAATCCCCCTTCTGAGAATATACCCATAGGAACTCAAATCACTCTATAGAAAAGATACCTGCACACTCATGTTTATTGTAGCATTATTCACAATAGCAAAAACATAAAACCAACCATGCTGCCCATCGGAAGTGACTAGATTTTAAAAAATGAGGTACAGGCCAGGCTCGGTGGCTCAACCTATAATCCCAGCACTTTGGGAGGCCGAAGCGAGGGGATTATCTGAGCCCGAGGGGGTTCGAGACCCACCCAGCCACTTGGTGAGACCTCATCTCTACAATAAATCAAAAACAAGCCAGGCGTGGTAGACCGTGCCTGTAGTTCCGGCTTCTTGGAAGGCTAAAGTGGAAGGATCACCGGAGCCCAGCAGGTCAAGGCTGCAGTGATCTGGAGCATGCCACTGAACTCCAGTCTGGGCGACAGAGTGAGACTCCAACTCAAAAAAACAAAACAAAACAAAAATGTGGTACATATACATGATGGAATATTACACATCCATAAAGAAGGACAAAATTATATACATTGTAGCAACTTGGATGGATTTAGAATCTATAATACTCAGTGCTCTATCACAGAAACAAGGAACTGAGTACCACATGTTCTCACTCATAAGCGGACCCTGAACAATTATCATAATACTATAAAAAAGGGATTGGCAGTAGAAGAAAACTGGCCAGAGTGGGGGTGGGGGCACACTTCATCAATAAGGGTACCTGATCTCAAACTAGGTGAAGTGGGGGGCCAAAGTGAGGCCCAAACTTTACCTATACTATGACTATTTATATATCTAATCCTGAATTGTACCCCACATACTTAAATTTTAAAAAAACACCCTCTGTCTCAATCATGTACTATTTTAATTAAATTCGATTGGTTTTGTGGTTTACATACTATTTGTAAATGTGTACCGTGTTCTATTTGCATGGGAGTAGAAGAAATTTATACTTGGTTTTATGTCTTTAGATGGTTACCCTCACAGCACAATGAGTTACCTGGTGAGGAGGCTGTAGGAACCCCTGTCCCTCTAATAAAAGGAAAATTTGAGAAACACAGGCTGGGTGGTTAAAGCACGTGGACTCCAGAGTCTAACTGCTAAGGTTAAAATTCATCCTCCTCTACTTCTTCTCTGAGTGAACTTGAGAATATTTATTAAGCTTGGGAGCCTCAATGTCCTCATTGGAAAATGGGGAAAATATTTGGCATTTATATGGTTGTTATAGGATTAGATGAGATAATCCATTAGAAGTGCAGTGAGTCATGCTGATTACAGACAATATTCATGTTGTTAGTATTATTAGTTAACTTGAGAAGAAATGCTATACTTTATTCAACTCTGTCCTCTGAGCAAAGTCAAGTGCTTGGAAGACACTAAATGTGAAAGAGTATGTTAAAATAAAATTTTTTTCTCTGCCATAGTTTCTTGTAAAGGGGCTTCTCACATGGATGGGTAGACTCACTATGGCTCCTGAGTCAGCCCTGATCAAAGCATAAAATATGTTCCCAACTCTGTCTTTCAATAATTGGGCCTTTGAAGGATGTCACAGGCCCTTACTTGGAATATGTAGCTCATGACTCCTTGAACCCAAAATAGCTCCAGAATATTCTTTGCTGCCAATCAGACCCGAGTCCTTTTGTTTTAGAAAACAATCATGTCTAAACCCTAGCTTGTTAATCCCGTTCTTACTCCGCTTTTTGTATGTGTGTGTGATGACTCAATATTTTTATATTTCATAGACTTTTTCCTCAATCCCCTGCTCAAGCTCTGGCCAGTTACCTTGCCATGTCCCTAGGCCTGTGGCTCTTACCTCTTGAGGACCCTGTAGTCTCAGCTTGCATTTGCCATCTCACCTCAAAGAGAATTTTTCTCATTTTATCCTAGTTCAGTGGCATAGCTTACAGATGATAAATGTATTCCCATGGGACACTTTATTATTTCCTAATACTTAGATTCCTTCATTGTAAGCCTCTTGTCATATGAATGACATCTGGACTCGTCCACACTTGGAGGTTTTGCCAATGTTTACCCACTGGAAATTTCTAAGGAAGCCATTGGTACATGATCAGATGTCTACAATAGAGCTTTATTCCAGGGCATCTCTTGGACCAGATTCTAACTTCCCCATTCTCTTCACCTGCCTGAAGTTTTCTTTGGAGTGATGATGATTTGCCCTAAAGTCTTAAAACAGTAAAGCTCATCACAGATAAGAACAGTGAGAGGAATCACAGATTTAGGATCCTGGAAATAGCCATACTCGTTCAGAGTGAAATGCAGAGGCAATTTCTCTGCTGACAGGCTCATTACTAGCATGGATGATCAATGGAAAGATGGACAAAGACCCAGACAGACATCTTAAAAAATAAAAACACATGTGTCCACTAAACCCATGTAGAGATACTCAGCACTCTTAGTGAAGAGAAAAATGAAAATCAAGAACAAGATGATATAATATTTTATACCCATTCAGTAGGCACACACACAAAATTTGCAAATGCCAATTCTGGAGAGGATGTGGACATGCAGGGTCTCTCATTCCTTGCTCGTGGACAGAACTCAGTGCAGTTTCTTTGGGAAGCAGGTGGACATTATTTCCCAAAGTAAAACACTTCCATACCTTGTGATCTTTGCAATTCCACTTGAAACATACTTGAGAGAAACACTTGCATGTATCCAACAGCAGACATGTGCAAGAATGTTCATAGCATTCCTTTTCACAAGAGGAAAACCTGGAAATGACCAAATGTATATCAACTGATGTGTATTTCCACAATGGAATAGTTTCCTGCAATCCTTGCAAGTACACTCCAGTGGCAGGTGAAAATATGGATGATTCCTATCAAGGTACCGTGCTGTGAAAAATGTTATACATGGATAATATGTGATATTCAAATTTAAATATAATATAGATAATGTTGTTTGTGCCTCTGTGAATATGTACATATATGATTGTGTTTACGTGTATTTGTGTGTGTTTACATACACACATACATATGTCTCCATTGTTTGGGAATATATAAAGTGGTATCAAAGTATATAAAAATAAAGAAACCAAAGGGGAGGGTGGACACAGTGTATTAGGCGGGATTCTCCAGATAAAGAGCCAAGAGGATAGATATGTAGATAGATAAATGAGAAGGGTTTTATTAGAGAATTTGGTCACAGAATTATGAAGGCTGAGAAGTCCCTGGACAGGCAGCCTGCAAGCTGGAGACCATGGATGCTGGTAGTGTAGCTCAGTCCAAGTTTAATGCCTCAGAACTGAGGAAGCTGATGGTATCCTTTTCAGCCTGAGGCTGAGGGCCTGACAACCCAGGGCAGCTGCTGGTGCAAGTCCCGAAGTCCAAGGGACAGAGACCCCGAGGTTCCTGTTGTTCAAGGCAGGAGAGGAGAGTGTTATAACTCGAGGAGATAGAATGATACATTTGCCTTTTTTCCCACTGTCCTCTACCCATCCCCTAAATATTGGATAGTGCCTGTGACATTGAGGGTGGATCTTCCCCTCTGAATCCACTCAGACTCACATTCAAATTTCCCATGGAAATTCCCATCCTCACAGACACACCAAAAATAATGTTTTACCAGGTTTCTAGGCATTCCCCCATCCTGTCAATTTGACACCTAAAGTTAACCACTCCACGTGGTAGTCAAGATGATGATGTTCTTGGAAGTAGGGAGGAAGGGAAATAGGTGGAGCCATGGTCTGGTTGGTATAGGTTGCAGTCAAGGTGTCAAAGTCCTGGATTTTGTTTGGGGTAGAGCGTACCCTGAGGCTTAGAACCAATTACAGTAACTAACTAAACAAAACAAGCTCTCCATGTCAAGGCAGTGATGAGAGTATATTGTAAGCTAAGAATTATCATTAATTCTTTCCTGGGTGCCTGAACTCCATAGAAAAACAGCAAGAACACATCAAAAATAAAAACAAAAGAACAATGCACAAACAAAAAGTTGAACTCAATTCTTGTTTCTGTGAAGATTAAATTGAATAATATATGCAAACTATGTACCATAATGCCAGGCGTTCGGGTTGGGAGTCTTCTTTCTGGTGAGTATAAAATCAGCTCATCTCTTTCTTATCATGAGGCTAACTAGGGCTCTGATAGGAGGTCAGGGAAAGCACGGGAGCTGAGGGATGGATGGTTAGGGGCCAAAGTCCTATGCTGTGCATTCCAGACCTGCACCATTTCATTCTGGGACAGGAGTCCTGTCCCCATGCCCATGCCATCCTACCTGAACCTGGCAGCAGGGTCTAAGCTATTATCAAGAAGTGAGTCTATGAATTGGGAGTCATGGTCACCTGGACATGAACTCATGATAAACAAGGGAGACTTGAGGGGTGAGTTACTTGAGGGAGAAGAGCCGGGAGCCAGACAAGAGTGAGAGGACATATTAAGATTAGAGAACAGGGCACATGTGGAGGTGGACAGCACTGCCTGGGGAGCCCAAAAGAGTTAGCTCTTGTCAAAAAAGTACTTGCATGGTGCCTGCACTATGCACAGGAAGTGCCAGGTAATTTTTAGAAAGTTTTATTCTTAGAATTACTGTAAACTCTAAGTCACCCTTTCACAGAATGCCCTTCTTGCAGGTTTAGGTCAAGTGTTTACTGGCACAGAGGAACATCTAGCCCCAGAACAGACCCATTGCTGACGTTTCCTAGGAAGCAGCCTTTCCTCTGGTTTCCTAGGGTGCTGTTGATAGCAGGAAGTTTGGTGTAATGGAGACTTGTGTTCAGAGCTGAGCTCTATCACTTGCTCTGTGAGCTATGGCAGCTGACTTAACTATTCTGAGTTTCAGTTTCTTTCTTCAAAGTAGAAAAATACAATTCACTAAAGATTTTCTGTAAAGATGACACTAGGTAATACAAGCAGTCTTTACTTTGCAAGGCAGTACAAGACCACAAACCCCAGCGTGCAAGCTAAAACCATACAAAGCAAACTTAATACAAGTCAGTGGAAAAATTATGATTGTTCCATGAAATTTGAACATTTTGGTCAAAACAGTAAAAACTCTTTTATTTTCATTTATAGATACATAGAAAATTTTAAAAAGTAAAATTAGTATTATTCAGCAAACTATACTTTAAAACATTGGACACATGGAAAAATACAGTGTTTCATTTCTTTGTTAAAAGTTAATCAAGAGTCTTTAAAGTGATTCACTTTTCATCATATAATCTACGATTAGAGAGCAAGCATCTTTGCTACGCCATGGCAAATTGCCATACCCCTCTCTAAGTTTAGACATTTTGTCCTTTGTGCTTTCTGTGTTGTGAAACATCCCAGAGAACCTCTTCAACGGGACATATTTTACCAGTCTCACTTCCTCCAGGAAATGACATCCTTTCTGTTACAACCACCCTTGCCATGGCTGCTGGCAGACACATCGCTGTCCCTGAGTTCCCCTGGCTGCACCTCTCTCCAAAGACCAGTGTCTGCATCCCCTGTCAGCTATTACTTCTACGGCTCAACTTATATTTTATTCAACTTCACTCACAGCCTTATCACTTTCCATTTCGTTGCTTGTAACTTTTTTGGCCAATTCCCTCTTTTGATTACCAATATTACACAGGAATATAAAAAATAGTACCAAGCGTATTAGAAAAATGTCATGTCAGTTCATCATGGGAAACAAAGAGACAATGCAACTACACGTTTTCCTTTGCATTGAGGATTTTGTCCCCAGAACAAAAAAACCTGTGTGTGAATTTCCAGCCAAACCCCAGGCAATTGAAAAGACTTTATGTGGCAGACATCATGGAGGAGATCCCCCACCTTCGTGAGACTTGGTGCACAGCTAATGCAGTACAGGAAGCTGCAGGCCAAGGTCTCGGGCTCTTTGACCAGCTATGCTCTTTGATTTTTTACACTGCTGGCCCAGGTGACTTTATTCCTAGGACCTCTGTCTGAGGTCTTTTCAGGATCTCCTACTGAGGACTCCTTATAGGGATGGGGAGGACAGGGAAACGATGAAGTTATTTCCTCCATGCTGACTTATAACCTGTACTGCTTCATTCTGAGACCTCCCTTCTCTTGTCCCCCAGCCTGAGTCCATAAAACTTGAGGAGCCACTCTTGGAGACTCCTTTGGCAGTGAAATGCCCACCTCATAATGTGCATACAGACCCTCATTGAATATCTTTCCATGGGAGAAAATGGAACAGAGGAGAGTTGACTTTTTCTGGTGTAGCCTTTTCTTACACCATTGTAGCAAGTGATTAAAGGATGGATTGTAAATCCTATTTCGGCTTGCTGCCTTGCATTTGACACCTGGCTGCTTGGCTCTCTCTCCAGCTAGGTTGAGTCCTGACGTGTGTGACCTGAATGACAGGTGTTAAGGGACCAAACACTGGCAGACTTCACAGAAGTGAAGTGATTGATCACTGATCATAATACACATCTTGTATTTATGTAGGGGTTTGTGAACTGAAGAACTAACAATGAATTCAAACTCGTATTGTTGGCGGGATGAGCATTTCTTTTTAAAAACTTTAAAATTTCTTAATTTTAAAGATGTGGGGTACAATTCAGGATTAGGTGTATGTGTTCATCAACAGGTAAAGTTTGGGCCTTGCTTTGGTCCCCGTTTGCCTGGTTTAAGATCAAGCACCCTATTGATGTTATGTGGCTCCCACCCCCGGCAGTTTCTGGCTATTGCCAATTTCTTTCTTATAGTATTATGGTAAATGTTCAGGGTCCACTTATGAGTGCCCCTCCTGGCAGTTTCCCACTACTGCCAATCCCACATCCCCTTCCCCTGGCAGTTTCCCACTACTGCCAATCCCTTTCTGATAGTATTATGATAACTGTTCAAGGTCTGCTTATGAGTGAGAACATGTAGTACTCAGTTTTTTGTTTCTGTGATAGATCAGTCAATATTATAGATGCTAAATCTATCCAAGTTGCTGTGAAGTTCATAATTTTGTCCTTCTTTATGGCTGCATATGATTCTATCATGTATATGTACCATATATATATTTTTTAATCCAGTCCTCTTTTGACGGGCAGCATGGTTGGTTCCATGTTTTTGCTGTTGTGAAGAGTGCTGCAGCAAACATGCATGTATGGGTATCTTTTTCACAGAGTGATTTCAGTTCCTCTGGGTATATTCCCAGCAGGCAGTTTGTGGGGTCATGTGGAAGGTCGATTTTTCAATATTTTAGGAATTGCCACACTGTTTTCCACAGAGTTTGTACTAGTTTACACTCCCACCAACAGTTTAGAAGTGTTCACTTTTCCCCGCATCCTCTCCAGCATCTGTTGCTTTTTGAGTTATTGATGATGGCCATCCTGACTGGAGTTAGGCGATATCTCAATATGGTTTTAATTTGCATTACTTTGATAACTAGTGAGGCTGAACATTTTTTCATGTATCTGTTGGCTGCTCGTATGTCTTCTTTTGAGAAGTGTCTATTCATATCTTTTGCCAACGTTGTAATGGGGCTGTTTGTTTTCTTCTTTTCAGCACATTTAGGTTCCTTGTCAATCCTAGTGTTAGGCGTTTGTCAGATATGCAGTTGTCAAATATTGTTTCCCAGTCTGTGTACTACATTTGTAAAATCCCATCCAGTTTCAATGGGTGCACAGTTGGTTCCATGTTTTGGCTATTGTAAATAAAGCTGCAATAACATGCATGTGCAGATATCTTTTTTGTAGAGTGATTTAAGTTCCTCTGGGTACATTCCCAGAAGGGGGATTTCTGGATCATATGGAAGGTCAATTTCTAGTTCCTTTAAGAATAGCCACACTGTTTTCTATAGAGATTGAACTAGTTTGCTTTCCCCCACCATCATTGTAGAAGCATTCCCTTTTCTACCCATACCTGCCAACATCTTTTGTTTTTTGTTTTATTAATAATGGCCATTCTTACTGGAGTTGGGTGGTATCTCAATGTGGTTTTGATTTACATTTTCTGATGATTAGTGAGACTGAGCATTTTTCATGTGTCTATTGGCTGCTCATATGTCTTCTTTTGAGAAGTGCTTATTCATGTCTTTTGCTAACTTTTTAATGGGGCTTTTTTTTCTTTTAGGCACCTTTGAATTCCTTATAGATGATGAATGTTAGGCCTTTGTCAGATATGCAGTTGGCAAATATTTTTTTCCCATTCTGTGGGTTGTCTACCTGCTCTCTTGATGACTTCTTTTGCTTTGCAGAAGCTTTTCAGTTTGATGAGGTACCACTTTTCTATCTTATTTCATTTGGCATGGGTTTTTGGGATTTTGATCAGGAATTGGTTGCCTACTTCAATTTCTGTAAGGGCATCTCTTGTGTTTTCTAAGATTTTTATAGTTTGAGGTTTTACATTTATGTCTTTGATCCATTTACAGTTGGTTTTTGTATATGGTGATAGGTAGGGGTCTTGTTTCATTTTTCTGCATGTGATCAGCCGGTTTTTCCCAGTACCATTTACTGAATTGGTTCTCCTCTCCCACGTGATTGTTATTAGAGGCTTTGTTGAAGATGAGTTGGTTGAGAAATTGAGGTTTTGCTTCCAGAATCTCTATCGTGTTCCATTGGTCTATATGCCTGTTCTTGTACCAATACCAGGTTGTTTTGATTCTTGTAGCCTTATAATAAAGTTTAAAGTCTGAAAGTATGATGCCTCCCTCTGTTTCTACTGCTCAGGATTCTTTTGGTTATTCGTGGTGGTTTATGTTTCCATATGAATTTCTATATTGTTGTTTTCAGGTCTGAGAAGAATGATGTTGATAATTTAATGTGTATAGCATTGAATCTGTAGATTGTCTTGGTAGGAAATGTTGATTCTTTCAATCTATGAGTGTGAAATATTTTTCCTTTTGTTTGTGTCATCTTTGACTTTTATGAGCAGTGTTTTATAG
Organism: Carlito syrichta; assembly: GCF_000164805.1. Classification (NCBI taxonomy): domain Eukaryota; kingdom Metazoa; phylum Chordata; class Mammalia; order Primates; family Tarsiidae; genus Carlito; species Carlito syrichta. The sequence continues at coordinate 289,151 of NW_007231939.1, forward strand.
TTTTAATTGTTCAGGTCTTTTCCTCTTTGGTTAGGAAGATGGTGAGGTACTTCATTTTTTTGTGGCTATTGTGAATGTAATTGCACTTTTTATTTGGTTCTCTGCCTTTTTGTTGTCTTTTGCATCTTGATTTTGTATCCTGAGACTTTGCCAAAGTCCTTTATCAGTCCAAGGAGGTTTTTGACAGATTGTCTTGAATTTTGGAGGTATAAGATCATATTATCGGCAAAGAGCGATACCTTTACTTCTTCTTTTCCTAATTGAATACCCGACTTCCTTCTCTTGTCTGATTGCTCTAGCTAGGACTTCCAACACTATGTTGCACAGGAGGGGTGAGAGTGAACAGCCTTGTCTTGTTCCGGTTTTCAGAGGAAAGGTTTCCAATTTCTGTTTGTTTAACAATACATTGGCTGTGCATTTATCATAAATGATTCTAACTATTTTTAGATATATTCCTTTTATGTGCAGGTGTTCAAGATTTTTTATCAAGAAGTGATGCTAGACTTTATCGAAAGCTTTATCTGCATTTAATGATGCAATCATGTGGTTCTTGTTTTTACATCTGTTGATGTATCTTATTATGTTTACAGTCTTGCAGATGCTGAACTAACCCTACATCCAGGGGATGAAGCCTACTTGGTCATGGTGAATGATTTTTGAAATGTGTTGCTGGATCCAATTTACTAGAATCTGGTTGAGAATTTTTGCGTTTATGTTCATAAGGAGTATGGGCCTGTAGTTCTCTTTCCTTGTTGAATCTTTACCCAGTTTGGCTATCAATGTGAAGTTAGCTTCATAAAATTGTTTGGGGAGAGTTCCGTCTTTCTCAATTGCCTGAAATACTTTCAGTAGGATTGATATCAGCTCCTCCTTGTATGTTTTGCAAAATTCTGCTGGAAATCTGTCTGGTCCAGGTTTTTTTGTTTTGTTTTTTTGTAGGTAGTTTTCTTATGACAGAGTCAATTTCCTGGTTGTTATTGGTCTAGTTAGGATCTCAGTGTTTTCTTGTTTCAATCTTGGGAGTTTGTGTGATGTCAGAAAGTCTTCCATTTCATTTAGGTTATAGAGTTTGTTTCCATACAGGTGTACATAGTAATCTCTTATAATTGTCAATATTTCTTTGAGGTCAGTTATGACTTGATTTTTTGCATTTCTGATTGTGTTTATTTGGGCTTTTTTTGCTCTTTTTCTTGGTCATTCTGGCTGGGGGAGGGAGGTTCATCAATCTTGTTTATCCTTTCAAAGAACGAGCTTTTTGTTTCATTGATTTTTTTCTATAGTATTTTTGTCTTCTATCTCTTGTATTTTGGCTTTTTCTTTGGTGATCTGAATTTTTCTGCTGAAGTTTGGTTTTTGGTGGTTCTCTCTTTCCAGAGCCCTTAGGTAATTTGTAAGGTTGTTAACTTGTTTTCTTTCTACCTTCTTAATGCGTGTTCACAGAGATATGAATTCCCCTCTTAATACTGTTTTCATGGCATCCCAGAGATTTTGGTAAGAGGTTCTTCATTTTCATTTGTTTCCAGGAATCTTTTAATTTCTCTTTTGATTTCTGTGTTGACCCAGGAGTTGTTCAGCATCATGCTGTTTAATGTCCATGTTTTTGTGGGTTTTGATGAAACTTTGTTGGTAGTGATATTTACTTTTATTCCACTGTGGTCTGAGATGGTGCATGGCAGTATTATTTCAATCTTGTGAAATTTGTTTATGCTTGATTTGTGACCTAGGATGTGGTTGATCTTGGAGTACGTTCCATGTGGTGATGAGTAAAATATATATTCTGTGGTTGTTGGATGCATTGTTCTGTTCTTAGACTTATCTACTAATATTTGGTCAAGTGTCAAGTTGCAGTTCTGAATCTCTGTTGATTTTTTGCCTTGATGATCTATCTAGGGTTGTTAGTGGGGTATTTAAGCCTCCAACTATGACAGTGTTAGAGTCAATATCTTCTTTTTAGTTTACTTAGTAGTTGCTTCATAAAAGCTGGTGCTCCTGTGTTGAGTGCATATATGTTTGGGATGGATATTTCTTGTTGCTGGATCAAATCCTTTATAATTAAGTAGTGTTCTTCCTTCTTCCTTGTCTTTTAAAATATCTGATTGCTTAAAGGTTGTTTTGGCTGATATTGAGATTGTGACTCCTGCCTTCTTTTGTGATCTGTTCTCCTGAAAATTTGTTTTCCAACCTCTAACTTTGAGTGTGTGAGCATCCTTTGTGGTGAGATGAGTTTCCTGGAGACAGCAAATTACTGGGTCATTTTTTTTAAATGCAGTTTTTCATTGTAAGTCTTTTTAGTAGTGCGTTTAGTAGATTCATGTTCAGGCTGATGATTAAGAGTTTGTCCCTGTCACAATGTTCTTATAAGGCTGTTTTGTTTTCAGAACATTTAGCTTCTGTTCATATATGTTTCATTTTTGCTGGTATGCTGTGTGTTCTGCTCCTTCAGAGTTTGTGATCTTGTGAAGTATACGGTCTTTCTTTTGTTTCTGTTTTCTTTTGTGCACAGAACATTTTTTAATGTCTCCTTTAGAACTGATCTCGATGCAGCATATTCTTTTAGGAATTGGATGTCTGGGAAGGATTTTAATTCTCTGCCGCTGATGAAGCTTAGCTTGGCTGTGTAGGAAACTCTTATTTGAAATTGTTTATCTTTTAGTAATTTGAAAATTGGACTCCAGTCCCAGAATTCTAGCTTGTAGTATTCTCTGCCAATATATCTGCTGCTATTCTGATTGGTCTCCCCCGGCAGGGAGTCTGACCTTGTTCCCTTGCTACCTTTAGGATTTTTTCTTTTATACCTACTTTGTGTAGTTGAATAACTATGAGTTTAGGGGTTGGTCTTCTCATAAGATGTCTCTTAGGGGCTCTCTGAATGTCTTGTCCTTGTATAGTCATGTCTCTGGTCAGATGAGGGACATTTTCTTGAATAACCTCATAGAATGTTTGTTCCAGGGTGTTTTCTGTTTCTATTTTGGATATTCTGATCAGACATAGGTTTTGTTTCTCATAAAATCACACATCTCTTGGAGAGTTTCTTCTTTCTTAATCTTTTCCCTGTATTTTTAATAGATTGGGTTAGTTCCATATTTTGGTCTTCCAGCTCTGAGATTCTTTATTCTGTTTGGTTAATTCTGCTTCCCATGCTTTTCAGATTGTTATTTATTTCTTTATATCTCAAGAAATGGTATGCTTTCTTGAGTTTGTCCATCTTGGTAGCAATTTCATTTGGTCTTAGCCCTTGTATTTCTTGATTTTTATTCATTCTATCCAGTGATTCTCTGAGATCCATAAGTACCTTCTGGGTACTCATTCTTGGAGGTACCATTGTTTATGCCCCAGTAGCTGTTCTTTCTAGGACTGAATCTTTTCTGGGACTCTGATGGTTACCAGCAGTTCTTCATTGGTTTTTTTTTTCATTGTGGCAGTGCTCTTATCTTTCTCTTTAATCCTGTGGGTCAGTGGAAAATGGAGACACAATCATTTTGATATTTGCTCTACCTTTTGTTCTTTCTTGAACTGGGGCCCTGAGTTGGTTCAGTTATGAAGTAGACTGGGGTGGGGAATTTTGCTATCTCTTTACAATTTTGAACACTTACTAGGGGATAGGGAGAGCTGCAAGGTTTCAGAACCTGTTGGCAGGTCATAATGTTTGCTATCTGGGTCATCTGGGACTTGTTCTCAGTCTCTGTGCAATGTGACCTAATAGTTGGTTTGCTTGCATAGCCACTGAGTCCAAGACAGGGTATCAGAGGGAAAAAAAGGGAAGAAGGAAATTAAAAAGGGAAAGGAGGAGAAAAGAAAAGAAGAAAGAGAAACAGAAAAAGAAAAAAAAACATGCAAAAGAAAAACCAGAGGAAAAAAGAACAAGGAAATAAAAGAAGGAAAGAAAAGAGAAAATCAACCAACAAACAAAGCAACCAAATGAGATAATAAAACAAACAAACAAATGCTGCCACTAGTCTCCTTTTTGGTCAGGTCCATTGTCTGCATCTATCACCCAGCAGCTGGCTCAGAGTGGAGAGTGTGTCGTCTGGGGTTCTGCATCTGCTATTAACCGCTAGGGCTTGTGCACTGGGGGCAATGTTCTCTGAGGTCACAAAGAGCAGCCTCAATGTAATGCAGGGATCAGCACCTGGTCTCAAGATGCAGTTTTGTTGTTCTGCAGAGGCCACCCTGGAGCACCTCTTTGCCAAGGCATTAAAGAGTCTGCTCAGTTTCTCTGCCTGCTGCTGTTCCTGCCACTACTGGGATCAGTAGCTCCTTCCCCAGCAGTTACCAGTCTTCAGATTTAGGGACCCGGTGGCAAGACTCTGGAGCCCAGTCCAGGCTTGGGGTGGTCTCTCCCTGCTGCTTCCTTGGGAGTCTGCCTCAGGCTTCGTCCCTGCATTCTCTCCATGGCCCTTGCTGCCAGATATGGGTTTTCTCCAACTAATCTTCCCAGGAAAAGCTCCCAACTGCTGCTAGGTCTCCCACTCCAATTGCATGCATCTGTGTTTGATCTAGTGTGTGGGTGGGGTATCTATCTCTCCAGTTTGCACACTTGGAGTATCCTCCCTGGGTAAATGATGGTCGATTTCAGAGGCATACAGAGATCACCCTTTGGTCTCAGGATGCAGGCTTCTCAGAATGCAGGCTGCTCAGAATTGGGTGAGATAAAGCAGGTCTCTGCCCAGTCCCGGTACTAGAAAAAGATTGCAGGAGCCCAGCAGGTCAACGCTGGGGTAGCCTGGGTGACAGAGTAAGAATCCAATTAAAAAAAAGTGTTAAATATCTGTTTCGATAAATTCTTAATACATACTAAGTGCTTAATAGTATATATTAAGTAAACATTATTAATAGGATAATTGTAAGCATTTTCTGTTTAAAGATGACGTGTAGGACCTCACATGAGTCTTTGCACTCAACTTTGCCTTGCAATAATTTTCTGTTTTTGTATTCAGGCATCAATTTTAACTAGCTAAATGTCCTGTCCCTACACTTCTGACTTTCTGAACTGGACCCTCCTGAGGTGCTATGCTATCCTGGTAACCCACAACAGAACATCTTGTGAGTTGGTATCTTGGTGAGGAGTTCCATCTCCTCACCTGTCACTGAACCTTTTCGTTTCAATTCTCCCCTTGGAGGCTTAAAGTCATGCCCCATGCCTTGTTTCACTGTCTGATTGATCTGAATTATTGATTGATGCATTCTTTAAACAAAAAATGCTTACAATTATCCTATTAATAATATTTACTTAATATATAATATTAAGCATTTAGTATGTATTAAGAATTTATTGAAACAGATATTTATCACTTTTTAAAAATTGGATTCCCACTCTGTCACCCAGGCTACCCCAGTGTCAACCTGCTGGGCTCCTGCAATCCTTCCACCTCAGCCTTCCGAACAGCCAGAACTACAGGTGCATGCTACAGTGCCTGGCTAATTTTTTATTTATTGTAGAGATGAGGTCTTGCCAAGTTGCCTGGGCTGGTCTCGAACCCGTGAGCTCAGGCAATCCACTCGTCTCAACCTCCCAAAGGCTGAGCCACCGAGGACAATACCAGATCCCTCCCCAGGAATGCTGTGAGGTTGCCATGCGTGGAGAGCACTGGGCACCGTTTCTGGCACATCAGTAGGTTTTGTAAGTGTTAGTTATAGTTGCTGATCCTACTTGAAGAGGACACGTGGGCCCCTCACAACCTTATATTTCTCTGCAAGGCCTATTTTAGGATTCCTGGGGCAAATTGTGTTTGATGGCGCCTGCAGTGAGCAGAACTGACACACATGCCTTTGAATTTGAAAGAGATGTCTTAAAATTGCATTTGAAGTCATCACTGAACATCAATATTTCACCCTGAAAGGAAACCAAGACATTATCTTTCGTCTTCAGAGCAAGCAAGGACATCCTTCTCTTTGACCTGACTTCTGTGCCCACTGTCCTCATAGTGGATCGATCTCTGTGGTGAGAAAAGCACAAATCATTTGCTCCAATTAAGGCAAATAGAGTGTGGGCTGCAGAGCAGAGCCTGAGAGCCTTGAAAAGGATCCTTCCAGGAACTGCTAATCACAGCCCACTCAGCTGCCGGTGGCTACCTCTGCAGGAGGCCCAGATCAATGCCTTCCCTCCAGCACTGCTAAAGGGAGCCAACCAGGACAGCTCCTCTGATCATGACTACACATAAGTCATTTCAGTACCACATTGAGTCCACATCAGTCCCACGACAGATTATTGAAGGCACAGCACATGGAAGTCCTGTGAAAATGCTCACTGCCCTTAGTGGGAATGTGCTTAGTGTGTAGAGAGAAGAACATGCCCTGGAGTCACTTACTTGGCAGAGTAATGGATTCTTCCCCCTGTACCTTGACAGGCTCAGCTTTTTTCACTAAGCAGGGAAAACAGCTGGCCCAGAAAACCTTGGTGTAAAGAAAAGGATGAGTATCTGCTGAGATGTTCCATATTCTTCAGACTGTCAGAGCAGAAGGAGAATGTAGAAAATATTTCCTTTTTATTTGCATAAACTTATAGGGTACAAGTACAATTTTGTTACCCGTATAGATTTTGCAGTGGTGAAGTCAGGGCTTTTAGGGTATCCATAATGCAAATGATGTGCTTTGTACCCGTTGAGTAATTAATTTCTCATTGTCCACCTTCTCCTCCACATTTTTCCAAGATTCCATTATTTATTTCTTAATTTTAGAGGTGAGAAAATTGTGTGCAGAGAGAAGGAGCATCTTAAGGACCCCACCACAGTACTTTGACTAAATAAGACAAGACATTGTTTATCACAGAGTGACCTTTGCCTGTACAGAAGGTGAATTATGTTGGAGGCAAAAACAAAGATTGGTACTTAAAACAATCCGTGAAAAATCCTGTGCTGCAAATGAACATTTTGAATCTCAGAGAAAGAATTAATTATGTGTTATTTAATAAGCTAAAAATTCCAGGGAATTTTTTCCCCAAGAGCCTCCCAATGGGAAATATTTGATACAGTAAAGTCACAAAGCTCTAACCTTGTTGCACTCTGGTTTTAGTCCTTGCTGGTTGACCATTGCTTTGTTCTTAAGTGCAAATTGCTTAAGTATCTATGTTTTATTTCCCCTTTTGTTTTTTGGTAAAATGAACATAAAATAACTAATTTTGAGTTGTTTTGATTTAAAATTAATTTTTTTAAAAAGTGTGTGAAACAAGAGCAAAGATAATTTGATGGAAAAGGAGAGTCTGTTCAACAAAGAGGCTGGAACAACTGGACATCCATATGCACACACAAAAAAATTCTAGACCTAAACCTTACATCTTTCACAAAGGTTAACTCAAAATGGGTCATAGACCTAAATGTTAAAGACAAAACTATAAAACTCCCAGAAGACAACAGGAGAAAATCTAGATGATCTTGTGTATGGTGATGAATTTTTAGATACAATACCAAATGCATGATCCGTGAAAGAAAAAAATTGACAACCACGACTTCATTAACATTGAAAATTTCTGCTCTGGGACAGATACTGTCAAGAGAGTGAACAGATAGGCCACAGGCTGAGAGAAAACATTTGCAAAGCATACATATATCTGATAAAGAACTGGTAACCAAAGTATTTTTAAAAATACTCTTAAAATTCAACAACTGGCCTAGGAAAATAAGTTTTATGTCTGTAACCCCAAAAGCAAATGCCACAGCAACAAACATAGTTGGGAATTAATTTAATTAAAAAGCTTCTGCACAGCAAACGAAATAATCAACATAGTAAGTAGAAGTATAGACAACCTGAAGAAAGAAAGAAAATATTTGCAAACTACACATCTGATAAAGGGCTAATATCCAGAAACTACGAGGAACTTAAACAAAAACAAGAAGAAAATCCCATTTAAAAAGTGGGCAAGTGGCATGAACAGACATTTCTCAAAAGAAGATATACAAATGGCCAACAAACATATGAAGATATGCTCACCATCACTAATCATCAGGAAAATAAATGTGGTTGAAAAGAAAACACACATGTACTATTGGTGAGGATATGATTTAGCATAACTTCTGTGGAAAACAGTATGGAGATTTCTCAAAGAACTAAAAGCAAGTCTACCATTCGATCCAGCAATCCCACTACAGGATGTCTACCCAAGGGAACAGAGGTCATTATACAAAGAAGACACTTGCACTCACATGTTTATTGCAACACAATTCATAATTGCAAGATATGGAATCAACCTAAGTGCCCACCAACTTATCAGTGGATAAAGAAAATAGGATTTTTACATATATACATATATGTTTTATATAAAGATATATACATATATATGTCATATAATACGGTTTGAGAAATAGTATTCTTAAGAACAAAATAATGTCTTTTGTAGCTATTTGGATGGAATTGGAGGCCATTATTTTAAGTGAAGTGTCTCAGGAGTGGAAAGACAGGTACCATTCTCACTTATAAAGGAGAGCTAAGCTATGGGTTCAGAATGACATATGGAATAGTATAATGGGCATTGAAGACTCAGAAGAGGGAGGGAAGAATGGGAATGAAGGATGAAAAGTTACTTCCTGGGTACAACATACACTAGCTGGGTGAAATATACATTACAAGCTGAGACTTCACCACTGTACTATTCATTCATGTAACCAAACACCACTTGTACTCCTAAAGCTTTTGAAAAAGGTTTATTAGCTAAAAAATAAACAAGTAAAAAATAAAGTCAGGAAGAACTCTAGGAGCCTTACATCTCCTAAAGTATTGAACATTTTATTAGAGGTGTTAGTAAAGTCAGTTTATTATAGGAGATAAAGTGGCAAAATTAAAAAAAAAAAAAGAATAACTCAAATGGAAAACAGGAAAAAGTTCTGACAAACACCTCACCAAAGAGTATATATGGATGGTAAATATGCATTTGAAGAAATACTGAACACCATGTGCCACTAGGTAACTGGAAATTAACCAACAAAAAGATATCACTATACACTCAATAAAAGGGCTAAAATCCAAAGCACAACACCAGATTCTGGTGAGAATGTGGAGTAAGCTCTCATTCATTGCTAGTGGAATGCAAACTGGTACTGCTACTCTGAAAGTCAGCTTGGCAGTTTCTTACAAAATATGATCCAGCAATCATGCATTCTGGTGTTTACACAAAGGAGCTGAAACTCATGACCACACTAAAACTTGAAAATGAATGTCTAAATCAGCTTTACTCATCATTGTCCATACTCAGAGTCACCAAGTTATTCTTCAGTAGGTGAATAGATAAATAAACTGCGGTACATCTAGACAGTGAAACATAATTCAGTGTTAATAAAGAAATGAGCAATTCTGCCATAGAAAATCATGGAGGAATTTCAAATGCATATCACTAAGTCTATCCCAAATCTCACCACCATAAATGTACCTATGTAAAAAGCCTATGCATGCACCCCTGGAATGTATACAAATAAACGTAATATAGAATAAAATATAATTTTAAAAATTAATTTCCAGCCTGGGAAATGTTGCTAGAACTTGTCTCTAAAACAAAAAATAAAAAAAACACAAACAAGAAAACCAAACAGCAACAACAAAAAAACTAAAATGAACCTCATTATTAAATGAACTGTTCCTAACAACAGAAACATAAGTAAACAAACAAACCAAAAGGAATCCAGTCTTAAAATTCTGCATATTGTAAATATCAGTGGTTACACCATCATTCTTCTGAGACCTGGAAACAATACAGAAATTCATATGGAAACATAAATGACCACAAATAGCCAAAACAATCCTCAGGAAAAGAAACAAAGTGGGAGGTATCACACTTCCAGACTTTAAACTTTATTATAAGACTACAATAATCAAAATAACCTGGTATTGGTACAAGTACAGGCATACACCAATGGAACAGGATAGAGATTCCAGAAGCAAAACCTCAGTCTCTCAAACAACTCATGTTTGAGAAAGGCTCCACCACCAACCACTGGGGAGAAGAGAACCTATTCAGTGAACAGTGCTGAGAAAATGGGCTGACCACATGCAAAAGAATGATAGGACCACTACCCATCGCCATACACAAAAATCAGCTCCAAATGGCTCAAAGACCTAAACGTAAAACCTCAAACTTTAAGAATCTTAGAAAATGCAGGAGACAACTTATGGAAATCAGGAATAGGCAACCAATTCCTGATGAAAACCCCAAATCAGCTTAACAATAACCTACAACCATTGGACCTACTAGAAATATACCCCGAAGAACTCAAATCACTCTATAAAAAAGATACCTGCACACATATGTTTATTGCAGCATTGTTCACCATAGCAAGATCATGGAACCAACCATGCTGTCCATCAAAAGAGGACTGGGTTAAAAAAAAATGTGGTACATATAAATGAAATATTACACAGTCATAAAAAAGAACAAAATCATGAATTTTACAGCAACCTGGATGGAATTAGAGTTTATAATACTGAGGGAACCCTCACAGAAAAAAAGATCTGAGTATCACATGTTCTTACTCATAAGTGGACCTTGAACAACTACCGTAATACTATAAGAAAAGGATTGACAGTGGCAGGAAACTATGCAAGGGTGGAGCAAGAAGGGGAAGGGAGGTGGGATTAACGGTAGTCAGTATCTCTCTGGGGAAGTGGGGGCCCACCTCATCAACAAGGGTACTTGCACAATGCATATTTGTATACCTAACCCTTAACTGTACCCCACAATTTCAAAATAAAAAAATATATATATAGAAAAGAAAACCCCAAATCCCATGCCATAAGAGATAAGACAGACAAGTGGGATCTCACCAAACTGAAAACTTTCTGCAAAGCAAAGAAACCAAGAAGAGAATGGGAAACAACCCATAGAATGGGAAAAAATATTTGCCAATTGCATATCTGACAAGGAATTAACATCCAGCATCTACAAGGAAATCAAACGAGCTAAAATGAAAAAACAAACAACCCTATTAAAAAGTGAACAAAAGACATGAATAGACATTTCTCAAAGGAAGACATATGAGCAGCCAGCAGACACATGAAAAAATACTCAGCTTCAGTTTTCATCAGAGAAATGCAAATCAAAATCACACTGAGATACCACCCAACTCCAGTAAGAATGACCATCATTAATAAAATTAAAAACAAGGGATCCTGGCAAGGATGCATAGAAAAGGGAACACTTCTATGCTGTTGGTTCAACCTCTATGGAAAACAGTGTGGCTATTCCTAAAAGTACTGAAATTGACTTTCCATACAACCCAGCAATCCCCCTTCTGGAAATATGCCCGGAGTAACTTAAATCATTCTACATAAAAGATACCTACACACGCATATTTATTGGAACACTATTTACAATAGCAAAAACATGGAACCAACTGTGCTGCCCATGGAAACTGAACTGGATTTAAAAAAATGTACACATGTATGATGACATATTATGCAGTAATAAAGAAGAACAAAATTATGGACTTCTCAGAAACTTGGATGGGCATAGAGTCTATAATACTCAGTGATTTGTCACAGATAAAAAAGATAAAAAAGGACTGAGTATGATGTTCTCACTCATATGTGGACTCTGAACATTTGCCATAATACTATGGTAAAGGGATTGGTAGTATCCAGAAACTGCCAGTGGCAGGGAGGGAGAGGAACATAATGTCAATAAGGTTGCCTGATCTCAAACCAGGGGACAAAGGGAGACCCAAACTTTGCCTGTACGGTGACCACTTATATACGTAATCCTGAATTGTACCCTACATCTTTTTTTTTAAAAAAGAGTAATGGTTACTAAGGATTAAGAGGAAGAAATGAATGGTTAGAACATAGGGCATTTTTAAGCCAATAAAACGATTCTGTATGATTCTGTAAAGGTGGATGCATGTCATTAGGCATTTGTATAAGTCACATATACAACACCAATTGCACAAAATGGACCCTGATGTAAACTATGGACTTTAGTTAATAACAATATATCAATATTGGTTCATCAACAAATGTGTCAAAGTATTACAAGATATTAATAATAAGGGAAACTGTGTGTGTTGAAGTTGGAAGATATGAGGAGGTACATGAGAACAAACGCCCTGCACTTTCTGCTCAACTTTTTCGGCTAACTTGCTCCAAAAGTAAAGTCTATTAATTAAAACACAAAAGAAAAAAAATATGTATAAATCACATAATGCATTGGCAGGTGTCCAATAATATCACTCCTTGAAATGAATGAAGTGACTTCTTCCTCCGAGCCTTATATCTCCCAGGGAGTTCTCTACCCTGTTATCTTACCACCTGGGTGGCTAGAGTGCAGCTGTACCTCAGGGATTCCAAGAAGAGCAGGAAGCCAACAGGAGACTGAGAAAGGTACAAGCCACTTGGAGGATGTTCTGAGCATGAAAGAAATCTGACCTGTAGGTACAACACGTTTGCGTGCAAAGTCATTTGGTGCATACTTATCTGGTTTGTCTTTTCTAATTTCTTCTGAGTGCACATTATGTCTACACTAGAAATCTCCTTGTTGTTGGTGTATAAGAATGCAACCGCCTTTTGCACATTTATTTTGTATCCCGAGACTTTGCCAAACCCCTTATTCAGTGCAAGCAGGTTTTTGACAGATTCTCTTGGATTTTCAAGGTATAGGATTGTATCGTCAGCAAAGAGGGATAACTTAACTTTCTCTTTTCCTCTTTGGATACCTCCAATTTCCTTCTCTTGTCTAAGTGCTCTAACTAGGACTTCCAACACAATGTTGAACAAGAGGGATGAGAGTGGGCAGCCTTGTCTTGTTCCAGTTTTCAGGGGAAACGTTTCCAGTTTCTGTCCATTTAGCTATATGCCAGCTGTGGGTTTATCATAGATGGCACTTACTATTTTGAGGTATGTTCCCTCTATATCTAGGTGTTTGAGAATTTTTTTTCAGGAAGGTGCTGGATTTTATCAAAAGCTTTTTCTGCATCTAATGATATAATCATATGGTTCTTGTTTTTACATCTGTTGATGTATTTTTTACATTTATGATCTTGCAGATGTTGAACCAGTCCTGCATCCTGGGGATGAAGCCTATTTGCTCATGGTGGATGATTTTTGAGATGTGTTTCTGAATCCGATTTGCTAGAATCTTGTTGAGAATTTTTGCATCTATATCCATAAGAGATATTGACCTGTAGTTCTCTTTTTTTGTTGGATTTTTACCTGGTTTGGGCATCAGTGTGATGTTAACTTTGTAAAATTATTTGGGGAGAATTCCGTCTTTCTCAATTGCCTGGAATATGTTTAATAGAATAGAATTGGTATCAGCTCCTCCTTGTACATTTTATAGAATTCTGCTGGGAAGTTGCCTGGTTCAGGTCTTTTTTTGGTAGGTAGTTTTTCTATGAGAGTCAATTTCCTGGGTTGTTATTGACCTGTTTAATGTCTCGATGTCTTCTTGTTTCAACCTGAGGAGGTTGTGTGATGTCAGAAAGTCCTTCATTTTATTTAGGTTATCAAGTTTGTTTCCATACAGGTGTGCATCATACTCTCTGATAATCTTTTGTATTTCTTCGGGGTCAGTGGTGATTTGATCTTTCGCATTTCTGATTGTGTTTATTTGGGCTTTCTCTCTCTTTTTCTTCATCATTCTGTCTAGGGGTCTATCAATATTGTTAATTCTGTCAAAGAACCAGCTTTTTGTTTTGTTGATGTTTTCTATCCAACAACAAGCAGGTGAAGAACCAAATAAAAAGCACAGTTCCATTCACAATAGCCACAAAAGAAAAAAGAAAAGAAATATTTTGGTGTCTTCTCAACCAGATAAGTGAAAGACCTTTACAATGAGAAGTACAAAACACTGCTCAAAGAAATCCGAGAAGACACAAACAAATGGAAAAATATTCCATGCTCATGGATAGAAAGAATCAACATTGTTAAGATGTCCATCCTATCAAAGGAAATTACAGATTCAATGCAATACCCATTAAATTACTAACATCATTCTTGTCAGACCAGGAAATGACAATGCAGAAATTCATATGGAAACAAAAATGACCAAGAATAGCCAAAACAATCCTTAGCAAAAGAAACAAAGCAGAAGGTATCATACTTCCAGACATCAAACTTTACTATAAAGCTACAATAATAAAGAAAAAGCCTGGCATTGATACGAGAACAGACATATAGACCAATGGAACAGGATAGAGATTCCAGAAACAAATCCTCAATTTCTCAACCAACTCATCTTTAACAAAGACCCCAATAACAACCACTGGGGAGAGAAGAACCTATTCAGTAAATGGTGCTGGGAAAACTGACTGATCACTTGCAAAAGATTGAAACAGGACCCCTACTTATCGTCATATATAAAAATTAACTCTAAATGGATCAAAGACCTAAATGTAAAACTTCAAACTATAAGAATCTTAGAAAATGCAGGAGACATCCTTACGAAAGGTGGAACTAACAATCAGTTCCTGATCAAAACCCCAAGTGCCCATACCATAATAGTTAAGATAGACAAGTTGGACCTCATCAAACTGACAAGCTTCTGCAAACAAAAGAAACCATCAAGAGATCAGGGAGACAGCCCACAGAATTGGAAAAAAATATTTACTAATAGTATAGCTGACAAAGGCCTAACATCTAGGATCTACAAGGAACTCAAACATGCCTAAAGAAAAAAAACAGTCCCACTAAAAAGTGAGCAAAAGATGTGAATAGACCTTCTCAAAAGAAGATATATGGGCAGCCAACAGACACACGAAAACATGTTTAGCCTCACTAATCATCAGAGAAATGCAAATCAAAACTACATTGAGATACCACCTAACCCCAGTAAGAACGGCCATCATTAAAACAAATAACCACAGATGTTGGTGAGGATGCGGAGAAAAGGGAATGCTTCTACACTGTTGGTGGGAATGCAAACTAGTGCAACCTCTTTGGAAGACAGTTTGGTGATTTCTGAAAGAACTAGAAACTGACCTCTCATATGACCCAACAATCCCCCTATTGGGAATATACCAGGAAGAACTCAAGTCATTCTACCAAAAAGATACCTGCACACGCCTGTTTGTTGCAGCTCTAGTCACAATAGCAAAAACATGGAACCAATCATGCTGCCCACTGAAGCTGAACTGGAAAAAAAAAGTGGTATATATACACAATGGAATATTATGCTGCCATAAAGAAGGGCAAATGTGGACTTTGCAGCAACTTGAATGGATTTAGAGTCTATCATACACAGTGGTCTATCACAGAAACAAAGAACAGAGTACCATATGTTCTTATTCTTAAGCGTACCTTGAACAATTATCATAATACTATAAGAAAGGAATTGGCAGTAGTGGGAAACTGCCAGGGGAGGGAAGGGCACACCTCATCAACAAAGGTACCTGCATAATGAACATTTGTATATCTAACCCTGAATTGTACCCTACATCTTTAAAATAAAAAATAAAAAAAGAAACTTTCTTGTTAAACCTTCCGGCATGAAAAGTTTCTTTGAGTCATGGCTCGTTGTGGAGCTCTGTCATTTTGACTCATATTACTGGTTTCTGTCTAGTAAAATTGGTGCTGATAAAAGTGGCAAATTCTGCTTTAACTTGAAATGAACTGTTTTGTCACCCAGCAGAGAGAAAGTTACGGAAGTTATTAAAGCCCAGGAAGTAGGCCCCAGTTTCAATATGACACATTCAATCCACAGCTCCACCTTTCCTCCCTCCAACGAGTAAAGAGACAAGGCCAAAGAAATATAAACAATACTATTTAAATATCCTCAGAAGTCTTACCAAACAGAAAAAGGTGACATCAATAGACAATACACATTTTGAGAATCTCTGTGTAATGTTTGACTCGGAAGGGAGCTACACAGGATTTGATTATCAGATAGGCTCATACAAACCAAAGTTTCCCAATGTTGGACTCTGGGAATAATGTCAAGGATGCAGGCAGTCAGGAGGCTCAGGAAAAGCAAGAGCAGTCTGGGATATCAAGGGTGTCTCCCCACATCCTCTCTTTCTCCTTTGGATGTGCACCTCTGGACCACAATAGTAGATGGTCTCTAAGTAAGGTTTGCA
This sequence comes from Carlito syrichta, assembly GCF_000164805.1. NCBI lineage: Eukaryota > Metazoa > Chordata > Mammalia > Primates > Tarsiidae > Carlito > Carlito syrichta. Next base: position 305,137 of record NW_007231939.1, read on the forward strand.
GGAGGAAGAGGAGACGTCTCCAGGTCATTCCACAGACAACTGTGTGCCTGTAGGATATTATTTAGGAACCAAGACTTGGAGATTCTGAGCTTGTTTACTGTGTTGTTCTTTAGCTGTTGTAGGGATCATCCTGCTATAGAATATTTATAGGTAAATCGTCTTTCCCCTAGAAATATTTACCCAGAGATACCGTTGCCAAGGTCATCAAACTGAATAACACGATGCTTTCTAATCTTTCCCCAAATGTCCCTACCCCAAAGGCATGAATGGATCACAGGCCAGCTGTCTCCCTAGTGGGGCACGGTAAACAGAAAAACAGATCAGGGCTGAGCTTTCAGAATAAGCCAATGAAGTTTCCTTCTAACCCACTCAGGAAATGTGAGATGAAGACAAGTTTTTTTAATAGTCAGTAGAAACACCTTCAAAATCAGAGCAAGAAAAGTGGGCTTTAGCATGGGTATTCAAGAAGGCAGTGACAGAGTATCCCATTTTCCAAAAGTTTGCCCTCTGATATTGCTCTGGACTAAATTGTGTCCTTTCAAAATTAATATGTTGAAGTCCTAAACACCATTGTGATGATATTTGGAGATGGGCCTTTGGAAGCTAATTATGTTTAGATGAGGTTGTGAGGCTGGTGCCCTCAAGATGGAGGTAGGGACCTTATAAGAAGAGACACCTCCTCTCTCTTTCTCTACCATGCGAGCATATAGGAAGAAGGCGACCATCAGCAAATCAAGAAGAAAGCCCTCATTGGGGAATTAAATCAGATGGTGCCTTGATCTTGGACTTCAGTTTCCAGATCTATAAGAAATGGTGGTTTGTGATGGTAGCTGGAACGAAGACAAATATGAGTTGTTGACTGAGAAGCAGCTCTCCTACTAGCATTTTATTTTTCTTGCTAAATAATGTGGGGATTTAATATTTAATGTGGCGGAAGAAATATGAGTAGCGCAGTCATATATGGAAGGATGCATGGCCTGTGCAACCTCAGGGCAAAATTATTAGAAAGATCATCTCAGAGGCAAAATTATCTCAATTGTCTCATCTCCTACGCAATGCCTACTCTACTTTCCAACAGTGACAACCCTCTGAAAGCCCCACAAATCACCACCAGGGGCCGAACACATGGGAGCTTGGAGGACACTGACGGGGGTATAACACTTAAGATCTCTGAACTGCACTGGGAGCCCTGCACATGGAGATGGGACACCAGCCTCCCAGGTTGCCTCATGGGGGTGGAAGACTGAGCACCCTGTGCGGGCAGTTGTGCCAGAGGATGTGCACCAGGAAGCCCAAGGTGGTCAGCAGAAATAGGGATTCTGATTAAGCCAGACCTCCTTCTGCATTTATATAGAAAACCAATTGCTTATCACTTTAGGAAAATCAACAAGTAAGGACCGAGTCAGACTGGTTAAAAGGAAGGAAATGGATCCAGGAATCAGTAAAGAACAAAAAATAGTCTCGGTGAGATCTGGAGGATTTGGAGCCTGGGTCAAAAGAATAGGCAGCTATGAAGAAAGAAAAACACTAGAACCTTGAAAGCAAGAAATAATTCTTGCTTTTCACCTGTGATTAATAAAATGAGAAAAATCATAGACCTTAATGTACTTTGCAGAAAAGTGATAGGCATAATGATTTAGAACAGTTTTTGGCAAACTACAGCCTGTGGTGACATTCAGGGCCAGTTCATGTGTGTCCTTCAAGTGTATGTGGGTAAACATATGGTAAAATAGGGAGACTATCCATTCATTTATCCATTTATCCACCCACCCACCTAACTATCTATTTATCCATCCATCCAGGAGCTCCAAAATGAAAGACCAGAGTGTATGGAAAAGAAGCCAATGAGCAAAAAGGAAGCTTACTAAGGAAATGTAGATATCTTCATGTCAGAAGGGCTACTTAAGGACATTCAGAATACTGAAGGAAGTCATATACATACACACATCTTAGATCAGGTGCGATTCCAAATTTCTGAAAATAAAGAGAAAAATCTCACAAACTTCTGACTGAAAACAAAAAATCCCAACAAATCAATATTTAAAAAAGGATCTGTTGCCTTATCATTCTTTGCACTAAATGTCTGAGGGCAACTGATCAATATTTTAAATTTCTAAGGAAAGACATGCTTCAATTCTAAAATTCCATATTCATCCAAGTTAGTTTTCACTAGTGAGGTCCAAAAAAAGATTAACAACAACTCAAAAACTATTAGTTTTTGTGTAAATAGTATGCACCAGTGCTGTAGTCATAAGACTGGGAAGGGTTGTATTTCAGATGCAGAGTCAACAAGTGCTTATCTACCAAGAATACAGTGTGTGTCCGTAATTAGCTGTATGCATTTGCTTACATGATTTTATTAGGCATCAAAATAACTACATGATGTAAATATTATCACTTAAATTTTGTCAAGCAAACCATAAAGACATGAAATGGGGAGTATCCCATTCATCAAGAGTTTTCTAAGGCTACATGCCTTCAAACATTGGTGAAGATAAAATTTAGATACTGATCTCAATTCTCTTCCAACACAAGGGTATAGCCTTAGGTAGCAACGTGAGATTTCTTTACCCCAGAATCTTGTCAGGAAATATAATCCCAAATTCTTTGCCTTGTATTTTTGATCTCCCATGTAGATATAAATGTTTGTATTCATGGGTGATGATTTCAAGACTTTAGCTCACCTCATTCCTCCAGTCATCCCCAACTGACTTTTGGATGAAACCAGACCACCAGAGGACAGTTTGCTTGGGACACTCCACAGACCCTCTGCCAAACTGGATTGCCCTTCCTGCACTTTCGGTTTGTGTTATCTTGTGGCATCGTGGGTCATTTACTTAAGGATGGCATGGGACTTCCGGCTATATTTACAGTTGGAACCATGTTGAAGATGTTGTGAACCACATTCCATGGAATTCCATTTATGAGTTTCCAGCAGGCAGCTGGAGGATGGAGTCTAGGTGCTGCATCCTGTGGTGTGTGGTGTGAGGTGGCGTGTGCTCAGAGACTTAGGATCGGGTATCTTTCTACAATTGTTGGAAAAGTGATGGTGGTGCCAGTTGCAACTGTTGTCGTGAAAAAACATGGATAATGGGGAGAAATAAAAGAGAGTAATCAGTCACAGATGAAAATATAAAGACTTGGGACCTGAAATTGATGCAAGTTTGAAGTGGTGACAAATGCATGGGTCTTTATATCAGAAAGCCTGTGTTCAACTCAAATGACTTAAATTTTCTGAACTTCAATTTTTCTACTATAAACGTCACCTTTTCCGTCTTACCATAGATATAAAATACCAACATACAAGATTGCTTTGAAGATTAAATTAGATAATGCTTACAGGGTACTTAGAATGATGATTGTTATATTGCCGAAGCTCAAAAACATAGGGAAACAATCACAGGCACTGCCATCCGCGTATGCCAGAACTTCAAAGCCTGGGCACCAGAGCAAAACATAAAAATGTATGCCTGCCCCAGATAATCCTCCTTCCATCCTTCTTTCTCTCTAGATTGGAAGGCCTGTACAGTCTGGAATGTGTAATAGGGTCAGAAGATGGTTCTAGATGTGGCAAGAAAAGCTGTAGGATAAGCCATTCATACATTTCCCTTCTACCGCTCCCTTCTGCTGCGTCTTGGCACTTTCTCTCAGATAGGGTCGTTTTGGGACAGCAGCCATAGAACCCCATCCCTCATATGCCAAAGAAGTCAAGTCTCCTTAGAAACTTCTGTGCGTAGTAAAATACTGCAATGGAACAACAACAACAAAAAAACATTTGGTTTCTTCTGTGAGAAAGACCCTGGCACCAGTAACAGTTTATTGGGGTCCTTTTATTTTCAGATCATTACCGCTCCCTAGATTCTCTCTACTGTTTATGTCTTTCCTCACTTAAATTTTCTTCTTTCATAAGCTAGGGTAAGGAAAGAGACATTCATTTAAATAATTAAATTCCTCTTCTATAGTAGTTTCTATTATTGCCTGGGAAATCAGACTATATAAATTCTTCTCAGAAGAAAAAATGATTGATTGTTCTGATGTTCTTTTAATTATGAGAGATATAGGTTTTTTTTTTTTGAGTTCGAGTCTCATTCTGTTGCCCAGACTGGAGTGCAGTGGCCTCTCCCAGTCACTGCAGCCTTGACCTGCTGGGCTCCGGCGATCCTTCTACTTCAGCCTTCCAAGTAGCTGGAACTACAGGCGCGTGCTACCACGCCTGGCTAATTTTTTGATTTATTGTAGAGATGAGGTCTCGCCAAGTTGCCCAGGCAGGTCTCGAACCTGCGGGCTCAGGCAATCCACTCACCTCAGTCTCCCAAAGCGTGGGATTACAGTCTGAGCCACCGAGCCCGGCTGAGAGATATAGTTCTAAAAAGGAACCATAAAGAACAAAATGTTCAAGAAGAAAAAGTAAACATTAATGTTCTTATTCCTCTGTGTCACAAAGGAAGGAAAGAAGAGAACTTGAGTTTAATATTTATATACTTATTACATTGTAATTTCATACAAATGATCTCAGTTTGTAGCCACAGCCTTTTGTGAAGCTGAAGCGGTTATTATCATTTCTGTTTTCTAGGTGAGGAAACAAGATTATAAGTGTCAAGTAATTAGTATGTAGAGAAACCAGAATTTGAAGCTAGGTCTCTATGATTTTAAACATGCTCATTTCTATTTATATTTGTAAAAAAAAAAGAATGTGAGAGCCTGTAATGCTATGAAAATTTTATTGCAGATAACATATTTTTATGAAGCTTTTATGCCAATTGTGAGGCTCTACGGAGTTTGCAAAAAGTGAACACTTTAGTGTCTGCCTTCCAGAATATATTTCTTATTGATTATGTTTTCTTTTTTTTTCTTTCTTAAATTTTATTTCAAAGATGTGGAGTACAATTCAGGGTTATGTATGCAAATGGTCATTGCACAGGTAAAGTTTGGACCTTACTTTGGTCTCCACATCACCTGGTTTGCGATCAGGTACGTTTATTGTCCCTTCCCTCCCCTGGCAGTTTCCCAAAAATGTCAACCCATTTCTTATAGTATTATGATAATTGATCAGGTTTTGCTTGTGAGTGAGAATGTGTTGTACTCAGTTCTTTGTTTCTGTGATAGATCACTGAGTATTACAGACTCTAAATCCATCCAAGTTGCTGCAAAGTTCATAATTGTGTCGCTCTTTTGGGTTGCATAGTATTCCATCTTGTATATGTACCACATTTAAAAAAATCCAGTCCACTTCCAATAGACAGCACAGTTGATTCCATGTTTTTGCTATTGTGGATGGTGCTGCAATAAACATGCATGTACAGGTATCTTTTTTGTAGAATGACTTGAGTTTCTCTGGGTATATTCCCAGAAGAGAGATTGCTGGGTTGTATAGGAGGTCAATTTTTGGATCTTTTAGGAATCGCCACACTGTTTTCCACAGAGGCTGTACTAGTTTACACTCCCACCACCAGTGTAGAAGTGTTCCCTTTTCGCCACGTCCTCTCTAGCATCTGTTATTTTTTGAGTTATTGATGATGGTCATCCTGACTGGAGTTAGGTGATATCCAGTGTAGTTTTAATTTGCATTTCTTTGATGATGAGTGAGGCTAAGCATTTTTCATGTATCTGTTGGCTGTTTGTAAGTCTTCTTTTGAGAAATGTCTATTCATATATTTTGTCCACTTTTTAATAGAACTGCTTGCTTTTTTTCTTTTCAGCATGTTTGAGCTCCTTGTGGATCCTAGATATTAGGCCTTTGTCAGATATACAGTTGGCAAATATTTTTTCCCCAGTCTGTAGGCTTTCTCCCTGCTCTCTTGGTGATTTCTTTTGTTTTGCAGGAGCTTGTCAGTTTGATTATGTCCCACTTGTCTATCTTATCTCTTATAGCATAGGCACTTGGGGTTTTGATCAGGAATTGGTTGTCAGTTCCAATTTCCATAAGGATGTCTCCTGTATTTTCTAAGGTTCTCATAGTTTGAGGTTTTACATTTAGGTTTTTGATCCATTTAGAGTTTATTTTTGTGTATGGTGATAGGTAGGGGTCTTGTTTTAATCTTTTGTATGTGGTCAGCCAGTTTTCCCAGAACCATTTACTGAATAGGTTCTCCTCTCCTCAGTGTTTGTTAGTGAAGGCTTTGTTGAAGATGAGTTGGTTAAGAAATTGAGGTTTTCCTTCTGGAATCTCTATCATGTTCCATTGGTCTGTATGTCTGTTCTTATACCAATACTAGGCTGTTTTGATTATTGTAGCCTTATAATAAAGTTTAAAGTCTGGAGGTGTGATACCTCTCACTTTGTTTCTTTTGCTGAAGGTTGTTTTGGCTACTCGTTGTTGTTTATGATTCTATATGAATTTCTGTATTGTTGTTTCCAGGTGTGAGAAAAATGCTGCTGGTAATTTAATGGGTATTGCATTAAATCTGTAGATTGAGATTGCCTTGGGTAAGATGGACATCTTAACAATGACGATTCTTCCAATCCATGAGCATGGAATATTTTTCCACTTGTTTGTGTCATCTTTGACTTCTTTGGGTAATGTTTTGTAGTTTTCATTGTAAAGGTCTGATGTCTCTGGTTAGGGGGATGCTGAGGTATTTCATTTTTTTGTGGCTATTGTTAATAGGATTGTGGTTTTTATTTGGTTCTCTGCCTGTTTGTCGTTGGTATATAAGGATGCTACTGTCTTTTGCTCATTGATTTTGTACCCTGAGACTTTGCCAAAGTCCTTTATCAGAGTAAGAAGTTTTTTGACAGATTCTCTTGGATTTTTGAGTTATAGAATCATATCATTAGCAAAGAAGGATAACTTGGCTTCCACTTTCCCTACTTGGATACTCCTGATTTCCTTCTCTGATTGCTCTAACCAGGACTTCCAACACTATGTTGAACTATGGGGGTGAATGTGGGTAGCCTTGTTTTGTTCTGCTTTTCACGGGAAATACTTCCAATTTTTGTCCATTTAGCAATATGTTGGCTGTGAGTTTATCATAGATGACTCTTACCATTTTGAGGTATAGTCCCTCTATGCCTAGATGTTCTATTTTCAAGAATTTTTATCTAGAAGGGATGCTGGATTTTATTGAAAGCTTTTCTGCATTTAATGATATAATCACGTTCCATGTGATTCCTATTTTTACATCTGTTGATGTATTTAATTACATTTATGGTCTTGTGGATGTTGAACCAGCCCTGCCTCCCAGGGATGAAGCCTACTTAGTCATGGTGGATGATTTTTGAGATGTGTTCTTGGATCCAATTTGCTGGAATCTTGTTGAATATTTTTTCATTTATGTTAATAAGAGATATTGGCCTGTAGCTCTCTTTCTTTGTTGGATCTTTACCTGGTTTGGGGATCAGTGTGATGTTAACTTTATTAAACAATTTAAGGAGAGTTCTGTCTTTCTTGATTGCTTTGAATACTTTTAATAGGATTGGTGTCAGTTCCTCCTTGTATGTTTTGTAGAACTCTGCTGGAAAACAATTTGGTTCAGGACGTTTTTATGTGGGTAGTTTCTTATGGCAGAGTCTATTTCCTGGGTTGTTATCGGTCTATTTAATGTCTCAATTTTGTCTTGCTTCAACCTTGGGAGGTTGTGTGATGTCAGAATGTTCTCCATTTCTTTTAGGTTTTCATGTTTCTTTCCATACAGGTGTTCATAGTAATCTCTGATAATTTTTATGTTTCTTCGGGGTCCATTGTGATTTGATCTTTTCATTTCTGATTGTGCTTATTTGGGCTTTTTTTTTTAGTCAGTCTGGCTAGGGGTCCATCAATCTTGTTTATCCTTTCAAAGAACCAAGAGGTCTATGCAAATGGATGTGTGTGTAAGAAGAGCTGTTCTTATGGAAGATGTCTGTGCATATGGATGCCTGTGTAAGGAGTGCTGTGTATGTGAAACTGTGTGTAAGAAGGGCTGGGTATTTAGATTGGTATAGAAAGTGTAGTCCTCTTTGGTGATGAGATGACCAAAGTCTTTCAGAGGCAAAATGGGGCCTCCCTCAAAGTGTCTGTTGCCAGAGAGGATCAAAATTCAAGCTTTGAGAAACTGGCTGGCCATAAACATAATCATTACTCCTTTTTATTACATGCCAGGAGAAAGATCCCTTACATCCTTTATTACTAATTTGCTCCACGTTGCTCTGAGGGTAAGAGAGGATATTTAACTTGCCAGATTCAAACTGAGGAATTTTTAACTTGAAACCTGAGCTCATTCCTGTTGCTCTGCTGAGCCAAGCACTTTGTTCTTGAGATAACCGCCCAATTCCATCAAGAGAGTAGATGTTCACTTAGACAGAAGCGAAGGCCTTTCCCCCCAGTAGGCTCCTGCGGCAGTGGTTCATGGCAGCTTGGCAGGCATGCTGGATACATCTATGTCTAAGGAGGGGATGGGTAAGGGAAGAGGAAGGGAGTTGTTTGAATTACAGAAACTCTTGCAGGGACAGGGACATTCTGTACTTTTCTGATGTGTGGAATTGCTAACTGCTGGGGATACAAAGATCAGGCACCAGATGCAAAGACAAGACACAAAGATTCAACCCTCTAGAGGCTGAATGCTTCCCCTTGGTGGGTAGACAGGAGTCCTGGCCTCTCTGCAGGGATCCTAAGCACATTGTTATTGAAAGCAAGACTAAAGCAGGAGCCTGATTGTGGCTCAGGTCCCTAGCAAGGCAGACCTGCCAGCAGTGAGGCATCACAGCTGCCTCTCAGTTGCCCTCTGACTTCTGTAGTGGACACGCTCATAAACTTATTCTAGTAAGATTTTTTATTTTTAGAGTATCATTAATCTCAAGGAAAGACATGTTGTTGGAAAACTTGGAAGAGATGAATGTGCCATGTCTGTGGCACTCTTTCTTTGCCCCTCTGGACTGGGCTTGCCCTGGCTGTCTACCTGGCCTGCTCACTCTCGGTCATTTTGCTAACTTCTGTGCTCGCTCCCCGAGCCTTTCATCTGATTCTGGGTGTCCTACACTTGTTCCATCTCTTCCACCTCTCTCCTGTCTGATGCCAGCGGCTTTCTTTGCCTCTGGATTGATTCTCATTTCTGTTCCCTCGGTGACCTCAGACTGGCCTGAAATTCTGTGGAAGAATTTGAGGGTTTTTCTTTTTTTGGCTCTGTTGCAGGAATGAGAATACACATATGCACAAGTGAATTATTTTCTACAATCTTATGCAATTAGAAAACAGCTGCAAGGATGATCCCAGGATTAGGAACACTCAGACTCATTTGCTGGGATGTACAGCCGTCACCTCAGCTTGTGCAGGGTGTCCGACTGGCTGTCCAGAGCCAAATGCTTATAGGACCCTCCTGCCCTTGGGACACCGAGAGCACTCGCTTCCTCTCTGCCCTGGCTGCTTTTCCTCGGAGCCAGGCAAGCCTGTGGTTTCTCCCCAGTGGTCCTGGGGGACCAGACACTATTTCACTTTTTGAGAGTTGTTTTTATTTTAGGTATCATGTCTGCTGTCTTGTTCCTCCCAAATCCTCTGAACTCTGCCCTTAGGTCACTGACAAAGAGATTGTCAAGACAAGACGCCCCCCAGTCCGGTTCCCTTTGTTGGAGAGGCCACTTGAACACATCTGAGTCTTTCTTCCCCGAACTACCAAGGACTGTAAACCGATGTGGTCAAAAGTCGGCACACGATCAAGAAACATTACTTTGCAGGCCACCCTTCTTCATCTCGTTAATTAACAAGGCTGAGGGCTCAATCTGCAGCCTTTTAACAAGCTCTCAGGCCAAAGCACAGAGGGGTTTACTGTAATTAGGTCTGGATCATGAGTTTTGTGATGCAGAGGATGCTGACTCATTATCCAGAAGCAGGAGGCCGTTGTCCAACCCCCTCCTGTGCGCGGCCACTCCCCACTCTGCAGCGGCCCAGCAGGACAGGACCTTGGGCGGCTAGTCCTGGCTGCCCGGCCTCATTCTTACTGTCTCTGATCATTTCTCCTACTGAGTATGCGTGTGTTCTGTAGCCCTGCTGTCTGTCTGCGCTGTGTGGTCTGTTAGACCCCAATTTCCCCAACCTCCTTTCCCAGCAAACTCTCAGGACCAACAACCCTCTTTTCTTCCTCTAAAACTAATTTCATTCCGATTCTGCTGCCCAAGGAAGCTGCAAGCTATTACAGTAACTCAAATCCCACTGAATTCAGAGTAAAAGTGCTGGGGTATAAGGATGACTCTCCAATATCAAAAGCAGTGAGGTGCATAGAGGTCAAGGAGTTCTGTAACCTAAAATGGTGAATCCAGTCAGTCTGTATTAGGGAAGAAAACGAAACAAAACCAAAACAGCTGTGTTATGAGCTGAATTATATCCTTCTGAAATTCACATGCTGAAGCCTGAGCTCTCAAAGTGAGTATATGTGGAGATACAGCCTGTAGATAGATGGTTAAGGTTATGTGAGGTCATGACAGTGGACCCTAATCCAGTAGGACTGATACCTTAATGAGAAGTTTCATCAGGAGTGTGACTGCTCAGAGGGAAGGCCATTTGAGGACACCGTGGTGGTCATCTGCAAGCCAAAGAGGGCTGTCTGAGGAGAAACTAACCCTGTCCACACTGTGATCTTGGGTTTTCAGCCCCCAGAACTGTGAGAAATGGGTTACTTTTGTTTAAAACGTCCAGTCTGTGGTATTTTGTGATGGCAGCTTGGGCAGACTAACGAAACTGTCAACATTCAGAATGGGTCTTAGAGCAGGAGATGGCCCACACATTTTAACATCAGAAGATAACTAAGAGGTGTTATCTGACACACAGTAGACGCTAAATATTTGACAGATGGACGTTTGGATGAAAGAATAAATTACTTGGACATTGATTGTTCTACTGAGAGGAGGAATGTCTCCAAGTATTATGCAAGGTGCTCCCTCAAATAAAAATGTGTATCACATTTCTAATTAGCACAGTCAGTACCCGACACGTTATAGACAATCAATTCAGTTGAGTTTAATCTGAATTTTTTATTTTATTTTTTATCCTTTTATGTATTTTTGTATTTTTTTCAGAGAGCAGCACTGTCCCTGGCTTACCAAAATGAAGTCAATGAGGTCAAGGGGCCTGACCATCCCTTAGGGGTTTTCTTCAGGGAGTTTTTTCAAAAGAGACTCTTCAACTTAAAGAAGTAGGTTGCATCTCGTGAGCTTTAAGTAAGAGTCAGTCAAAGTCAAGACTATCTAAGACTAATCTAGGAAGCTATACATCAGACCTCTACTTTGGGAAGATGTGACACATTAGCAGCATACATAATGAAACCAGGGGAGAAATAGAAAAATGGATGCAAGTCTCAGTAGAAAGTGCCTTGGATTGTGCATATCGGGACAGAGAAGGTTTGGGTGGAGAGCTATGAAACAAGTAGCCCTGGACATGAATCCACGGCCCTTATTTTTCTCTTAGCAGATGAGTCTCTTGAGCAAAGTATTGTTCACATAATTAAAAGCTCAAAATGGAATTAAAATAAAAAATAATTCACTGGCATATATATTTATATTTTTTTGCATTGGTCTTAGGAAAACTGAAATTAACTATTTCCACTTGTATTGCTTTGAAAAGAGTGATGGAATTTAAGCCAATCATCAATATTTATTCCTCAAAGTAGAGTCAATCTTTTAGAGGTGCAGAGAAAGAGAGTAGAGAACACAAACTTTGGGGGAAGACCGTGCTCCCATCCTAAATTTTAGTATGGCTTGTTTCAGTGCATTTAGGGAAGTTGCCAAATTATCCCAGTCTCAGTTTTTACATCCATAAAATGAGAAAATGTGACTTTGTTTCCAGCAACATAGTAAATTGAGCTACTGCAAAATCTCTCTTGTTTACAACACATAGAAATGCTAGAGCTGGGCTCTGTGGCTCAGCCTGTAATCCCGTGCTTTGGGAGGCTGAGGTGAGTGGATTGCCTGAGCCTGCGGGTTCGAGACTTGCCTGGGCAATTGGCGAGACCTCATCTCTACAATAAAATCAAAAAATTAGCCGGGTGTGGTAGCGCGCGCCTGTAGTTCAGCTACTTGGAAGGCTGAGGAGGAAGGATCGCTGGAGCCCAGCAGGTCGAGGCTGCAGTGGCTGGGAGCGGCCACTGCATTCCAGTCTGGGCGACAGAGTGAGACTCTGACTCAAAAAAAAAAAAAAAAAAGCTAGATAAAAGATAACAAAGTTGAAACCAAAATTCATAGCTGGGTTCAAGAGAAAAAAAAGAGAAGTACTGTGGTGAGAGAAATGAAAAGGACCTCTAAACAGACTTGACAGCTGAGGACCTGGAGCTGTTGAGATAAGAGGGGCCAGAAGTAAGAATTGGACTGTAGGAGGATATATAAGAACAGAAGCTTTATCTTCCAACCTTGAGGCAGGGAGATGAGATGCATTAATACAACTGGGTACTCACAAAGGCTGCCATAGTGAGAGATCTCTAAAAGAACTTCAAGTATACCTAAGAGGATAAAAATGTGAAAATAGAATCTCACACACACACACACACACACACACACACACATACACACACACACACACACACACCCCAATTCTTTCTATCTTCTATCTATCTATCTATCTATCTATCTATCTATCTATCTATCTATCTATCATCTATTTTCTCAAGCACACACATACACACAAACCCTCAAAAAATTTTAAAAGTCACAATGAAACAATATTCTATATTATTAAGTGTATATAAACATGTGTAGTAAAGGAACAAAATGTCCAGAAAGTGAATATTCCTGTTTAGATAACTTTAGAGAGGGTTACTAATTTGAGTGATGGGATTCATCTGGATATGTATTTTATTTCACTTTTACAAAGGAAAAGAGAAAATAAAGAATTAATGAAGAGAAGACAAAGGAAGGAAGAAAAAAGGAATAATCTATAGTCAAAGGCAAATATTTTAAAAATCTGGGTTTTCCACCTAAATTTTCAAATTGTTTGTGTTTTTATGTAAGTAAAAATACTTTCTATTAAAAGAGATAAGATAAATGGTGATAAAATAACTCTAATAATTATTATGATTTTTGTATATTTTGTGTATAATATATGTCTTACAGTGTGATATATATCATACTAGGTATCAGGTATATAAATATATACTTAGGAGATATGTAAGTATATCATTTACACCAAGTTGAATGCATAATCATTGTATAATAAGTACATCCTCTTCATCTTATAATTATTCCCATTGTCTTTAATACTTTTTACTCAAATTTGTCTCCTTCTTTCAGGGATTTGAATTCTGGCAATCTTTGTGAAGTCCTTAAAAAGATATCACAAAGGAACTGGACAGAGTTTGCTAGCCTTGGTAAGTCCTCTAGTGTTGGGTGGAGTGATATGGCACCAAGGAGTTGCAGCTGTGGGGTAGGATGTCTGAGACAGAAATCCAGCCTGCTGCCTATTAGCCACATGGCTCCCTGCAAGACTCTTCAGCTCTCTCTCCTTTAGTTTTACATCTGTAAAATAGGCATATTATGCTGTTTACTTCAAAGAGCGTTGTAGAGATTAAATGAATATATTATAAAAACACTCAGAGTATCACTTGGCATGTAGTAAACACTACATATATTTTATTTTAATTTATAAGATATAAGATAAATGATGATAAAAATAACTCTAATAATTATTGTGATTTTTATCTATTTCATGTGTAAAATACATTTTATAGTGAAATATGTATATCATACTAGGTATCAGGTATATAAATATATACTTAGAAGATATGTAAGTATATCATTTACACCAAGTTGAATGCATAATCAGTGTATAATAAGTACATTCTCCTCATCTTATAATTATTCCCATTGTGTTTACTACTTTTTATTCAAATTTGTCTCCTTATTTCAAGGATTTGAATTCTGACAATCTTTATTTTATTTTAAAGATGTGGGGTACGATTCAGGATTAGGTATACAAGTGGTCAATTGCACAGGTAAAGTTTGGGTCACACTTTGGTCCCCACTTGGCCTGGTTTGAGATCAGGTACCCTACATACTATATATTACTGGTGATTTGGAGATTTTTTTTAAAAGTCTCCAAAGTCAATTCATCTTCAGGAATTTAGAGACAAGTTCGCATTCAACTTGTATTGGAGACTCAGTCAACGACTATTGATGCATCAGACCATAACTGAAGGATAAAAGGAACATCCCCACAAAGAGCTCTCGCTCTTTCCCCAGCCTTGCTTCTCCCGAATTCTCATGCTTTCAGTTGAGTTGTCCCCTACTGCTGTGGTGCCAATTGACCTTTTGTGTCTGCTCATCTTCTCAGGTTAAGATGGGAAATGAATGGTGGTTCCTATTCTCTGTGATCATCAAAATAGGGAAATAATTCCTTTCTTGAGGTTAAGTAAGACAAAGGGGTGAAGGCCTAAGCACACTGCAAAGTGCTGGTCAAACAGTAGAGTCTAGTATTAATCAACATTGCTATGTTTCAAGAGCTTGCCTCTAGCATTTTCCTGGACTACTCTTTAGCTCATCTTTCAAATCTGTGAAAGAAGTGAAAAGTGAAAACAAGAAAAGAGGAAAACAAGCAAACCAAACAAAAGAGTCAAGACCCAGTGGTGTTTTCCAGAATAGTCTGAAGGGCCAGAGGCATGTAGGTGGGTTTGAGCATGACTTATGAAGCAGCTGGCACAGAACATGTTGTAGGAAAAGCAGCTTTGACCTGTGGCTAATGACCTAAGGAGAGTGCAGTTATTGTATTTTGCTTGCCTTGCGTGGGGTGCACCAGGAGAATGGTGTTCACCACTAGCTCTTCTTCCACAGCTCCCAAGTCTCTTCCCTGAATACCTATTGAACAAAGACTTGAAAATATAACTCTGAAGGTCAACAAATTATTTGCCTGCATGAGGCGCTTACACATCTCAGCTGGTCCCTAGTTCCAGTAATGTAATAAAACCAATGAAAACACCCTGAAGTCCCTTGAGGGGCTCTCATCCTCTGGGGAAATGGGAAGATATACAGGTGATTTTCCTACAGGGTGTAATTGCAAGTACTGAATTCTTTTGTTTTTTGAGTTGGAGTCTCACTCAGTTGCCCAGACTGGAGTGCAGTGGCCGCTCCTGGCCACCGCAGCCTCGCCTGCTGGGCTCTGGCGATCCTTCCGCCTCAGCCTTCCGAGTAGCCGGAATTACAGGCATGCGGTACCACGCCCAGCTGATTTTTTGATTTATTGTAGAGAGGAGGTCTCGCTGCCCAGGCGGGTCTCG
>NW_007231939.1:320382-335865 GCF_000164805.1 Carlito syrichta
GTACCTGCATAATGAACATTTGTATACCTAACCCTGAATTGTACCCCACATCTTTAAAAAAAAAAGTACTCAGAGGAGGATCACATTCTGTGGAGATGTGGTAGATCTTGCCCAAATCAAAGGCAGGAGACCTGACATTTTACAAATGCATGGAGTCATTCTATAATATTCAGTGGACTTCCTTTTATAATTTTCTGAATTGACTCTCTACAGTTCCTAAAAATTATCCACCTATAAGCTAGCTTCCTCATTCCCTTTTTGCTGAAGGCATCCGGTCTCATTATGTCTATTTATAAGAACATAAAATCCATCTGTGAATGAGACTAATAATCTAAAATGTATCAAAGTCATGTCCAAGACCGCAGGGCATATTAATTTGCTTCCATGGGTTTTAACTTGGCAGTTCCCATTAACATTAATGGGATTATTAGGTTAAAATGCAACATAATGAACATTGAACAAGCAGAACAGGTCCAAACAATTCATGAAAGAAAAAAATGCCATAATAACGCACATTACATGTAAATATTAAAATAGGATTACCATACCATGGAAGAAAACTTTTGTTATTCAAGAATGTGTTCATAAAATTGAAATGTGTGTGGGATCATCACCGGTCACCAAGTCCTGTAATAGTGAAAATGTGAGCCTCGTACCCTTTGCTGGTGATTATTGCTAAGGGGAAACTCTTTCAGTCCTACAGATTGCTCATTAACAATATCATCATTATTCATTATCACCAAAAGGAAACCTATGATTTCAGAAGATGAAGCTCCAAGCAGAATATGAAGATAGGTAAAATTACTTGAGACAAATCAGCCATTGACAAAAATCATCTTGGCACTATGTCAATAAAGATTACTTATGCAGTTAGGAGCAATGCAAAAATAGCTTCTAAAATGTACTCTTCCTTGAGTGCCTCCCTTATATTATTTTTTAAAAAAATAATTGAAACTGAAAAATTAGAGTCCAGAGGAATTGAAAGATATCTATAGCTGTACACACACGTGCATGTGCACGCACACACACACATACACACACACACCCTATATCTGCTTATCTATCTACCTGTATTAGTTTACTAGGATAGTCATGACAATATAGCACTGACAGGGTGGCATGAATCACAGAAATTTATTTTTTCGCAGTTCTGGATGCTGGTAGCCGAAGATCAAAATGCCGGGAGGCTTGTTCTCTGAGGCTCCTCTCCTCAGCTTGCAGGTGATCTGCTTTCTCACTGCATTCTCACATGGCTTTCCTCTGTGTGGGCACATCCTTGGTAATCGCTGTTGTTATAAGGACTCCATTCATACTGGATTATGTCTCATTTTAATTACTCATCTCTTTAAAGACCCTATCTCCCAATCTCCAAATATACTAGTCACATTCTCAGGTAGTGGGAGTTAGTTCTTCAAATTGTAAATTTTGTAGTGGACACAATTCCATCTATAACTAACTATCTATCTGATCTATCATCTATCTATCTATCTATCTGTCTATCTATCATCATCTATTTAGTTTTGAAACTATTATTTAAAAACATGGAATGCTGTAAAAATTGAGAATGTTTTAAAAAATAAAATGTATATGTATTTGAAAACTGCTGAGTTTTTTTTTTTTTTAATTTAATTTTTTTTTTTGAGTTGGAGTCTCACTCTGTCGCCCAGACTGGAGTGCGGTGGCCGCGACCTCGACCTGCTGGGCTCTGGCGATCCTTCCGCCTCAGCCTTCCAAGTAGCCGGAATTACAGGCATGCGCTACCACGCCCGGCTGATTTTTTGATTTATTGTAGAGATGAAGTCTCGCCAAGTTGCCCAGGGGGGGTCTTGAACCCGCGAGCTCAAGTAGTCCACTCACTTCAGCCTCCCAAAGGCGCAGGATTACAGACTGAGCCACCGAGCCTGGCTTACTGCTGAGTTTTTATTCTGACTCTTCTTGCTTTTAGCAATAGAAACCAGTTACTTTCCCATCTGTAATGCAGAGTTTTTAGTTCCTACTTTCTAGGATTATTGTGGGTATTTAATAATTTAATGCATATGAAATCACCTAATTCTGGCTCACAGATAGTTGTCAGTACTTGCTAGTTTTTGTTTACTGTTTCAAATGCACTGTTCATTTAGATTAAAACTAATATAAAAGCCCACTGATTTTCAAATACAAATTTAAATTTTCATTGTTTGGACAAATTTTCCAGATGACTGAAAAAACCAGTTTACATTCAACAACAATTATAAACATTCTTTAAAAATGAAAGCGTAATCTGTGTAAATGATCGATCAATTGGTGATAATTTGACAAAACCATAACAAAATTCTGTTTTTAACAATGTATTTTGCTCCATTACAAAAACTACAGATACAGGCAATTGTCAGAATTTGTTTTATTCATGATAATAAAGGTAGTGTTAAATGCAAACCATTCATTCATTCATACATACATACACACATTATACATATATCAAAGTATTTTAAGGCATATTTTGCCTTACAGGTAGAAATGAAGGAATGAGAAAATCATCTATTCATCCACATTTAAGTCAGATCTAGAAATGTAGCCGAGTAATTCTAGAGATGCCAGTATAGTTGATGAAAGAGATAGACTTCTTGGGTACGAATACTGACTTTTCAATTTACTAGTATGGTGACATTGAGCAAATTTACTGAACTTTTCTGTGCTTCAATTTCTTCATGCATGGAATGGAAGAAAGAGCATTCGACTCACTCATATGCAAACACTTAGACAATGAATGCTGTAGTAAACGCTCTGCTTATCACAAACCCTAGTACAAGGAAAAAGGACTCAAATTGCTGAATTATGCTTGGCCCATTTCTGTTAAGTAAAATTTTAAATCATCACCTAAGCATTTATTTCTTTCTAAAATGAAAATAGTTTTATAATTTATTTTAAAAAATGATTTATCTCAGAAATTATAAATTTTATCAAATATATTAGGACTAGGGAGAGCTCTCATACATGCTATAACTTAAAGATAATAACTCTTAGCATTTTTGACAATCCTAGTCTTTTTGTACATATAGGTGCACGTGTCAAAGCACACATTTTAAATAAAAAGAATTACTTAACATATAAGTTTAGTTTTTAAACGTTTAAGCTCATTTTACTAATTAATAGTTATAATGGGTATTCTCTATGCATTAAGGATTCATATTCTTTACTGGCTTTGTTTTTAAGGAGAAATGGATAATTTTATTCAAATAATAAAATGTTCAATGACAAACATTCATTATGCATTCGTATATATTAGGAGCTGAATATAAAAAACATGGATGAGACATAGTACCATGAGGACTCAGAGAAGGTGATGACTTCTGAACTGGAAGTTGGCTTTCAAAATTGGATAAAACTCTCCTAGACAAATGGTGGGTAGAATTGGATGATTGAAAGAGGAAAATGTATTGGAGGGAATAGAGCCTAAAAGCAGAATAAACAGCAAGGAGTACTCTGGGTATCTTGAGCCTAGTGTTGCTGGAGACACAGATCAGTGGCTGGAGGTGAGACTGCAGTTGTGGTTTGGTGCATAAAGGGATCCCCACACTATACTGTAAGTAGCACAGATGTCCTGTGAGGTCCCAGGGAGCAGCTACAACACAGATTAGATAAATTGAATGAATGAAAGTTTCTTTTACTTTTAGCATTTTACTTATTTATTATTCTTTGAGTTGGAGTCTCACTCTGATGACCAGGCTGGAGTGCAGTGACTCAATCATGACTCACTGCAACACTAACCTTCTGGGCTCAAGCCATCCTCTCACCTCAACCTCCCAAGAAGCTGAGACTACAAGTACTCACCACCATGCCCAACTAAATTTTCTGGTTTTGGGTTTTTTTTTTTTTTCCTGAGACAAGTTCTCACTATGTTGCCCAGACTGGTCTCAAATTCCTGGGCTCAGGTAGTTCTCTCACGTTGGCCTCCCAAAGTGCTGGGATTACAGGTGTGAGCCACCACACCTGGCTTTAGTTTACTTTTCTTAATTGACAAAAGTGTATATGTTTATTGTGCACATGTTTTGAGATATACACACACACACACACATATGTATAGGAAAGGCTAAATTAAGCTAATTAACATATGTATTACCTTACACAGTTATTTTGTGATGAGAACACTTAAAATCTATTCTCAGTATTTTTATACAGCATATTATTGCTAACTATAGTCACCATTTTGTATGGAAAATCTCTTGAATTTCTTAGATATACTTTCTATATTTATATTCTTTCTTATATGTTCTTCCAATAAATTTTGTATTCTTTGACCAACATCTCTCCAACCATCTTTCTCCATCACCCTAGACCTTGTCAACCACCATTCTACTTTCTACTTCTTTTTTCACTTTCTACTTCTAAAGTTCAACTTTTGTTTTGTTTTGTTTTTTTGAGTTGGAGTCTCACTCTGTCGCCCACACTGGAGTGCAGTGGCCGCTCCGGGCCACCGCAGCCTCGACCTGCTGGGCTCCGGTGATCCTTCCGCCTCAGCCTTCCAAGTAGCCGGCATTACAGGCATGCGTTACCACGCCTGGCTGATTTTTTGATTTATTGTAGAGATGAGGTCTCGCTGCCCAGGTGGGTCTCGAACCCATGGGCTCAGGCAATCCACTCACCTCAGCCTCCCAAAGGCGTGGGATTATAGACTGAGCCACCGAGCCCGGCTAAGTTCAACTTTTATCTAGATACTGCACATAAGTGAGATCATGCAGTATCTATCTTTCTATCCCTAGCTTATTTCACTTAGCATAATTTCCTCCAGATTCATACATGTAGCAAGCAATGAAATTTCCTTCTTTTTTATGGATGACTATTTATATTATGTAAAAAACATATAGAACATATAATGTTTCTTTATCCATTAATCCACTGATGGACACTTAAGTCTGTCTCTTAGCTGTTGTGAATAATGCTACAGTGAACATGGAAATGCAGGAATCTATTTGACATACTGATTTTATTTTCTCTGATTATATACCTAGTAGTTGGATTGCTGAATCATATCATAGTTCTACTTCCAGTTTTCTGAGGATCTTCTGTAATGTTTTCTATAATGGCTGTACTAATAATTTCCAACCACAATGTTCAAGGTTTCCCTTTTCTTCATTTCCTGGTCAATACTGGTCATCTTTTGTCTTTCTGATAACAGGCATTTTAATAGGTGTGAGATAATATCTTATTGTTATTTTAATTTGCATTTCCCGGATGATGATCAGTGATGTTGAACACTTTTTTCATAAAGCCTGCTGGTCATTTGTTTATTTTCTTTTAAGAAATGTGTATTTAGGTCCTTTAGTTTTGTTATACTACTGGAGAGCTATATGCTTATAAAACTATCACAGATTTCACAGAATTTTAAATAAAAGGGCAGTCTGTCTTTTAAAAGGAGTAATTCAAACAATCATATTCATCGCCTCTTTTCTCAGCCTTAATGTTATCTTCTAAGATTTTATGCAGGAATAGAAAAATGAATAATAGAAAAGAATAAAAACAATGAGTCAAAAGAAATAAAAAGAAAGAATATGCTTTTTTTTTGATACACAGAAATGGATGAAGATCCTACTTAAGGAAAAAAAAAGCTTTTTCCTTAATGTTGCTAGAAAAGCATATTAAATCCTTATTTGATACTTTCTTTTGTTGAATTTTCTCTTGCCCTCCTTTAAAAAAATACAATTCAATGGTTTTAGCCTACTCACAGAGTTGTGTAACCATTAACATAATCAATTTTAGAGCATTTTTCATCATCAAAGGAAACCTTATACCAATTAGCTAACAGGTCTCAATCGTACCATCACCCCAGTCATGTGCAACAGCCAAGATATATTCTACCTCAAAGATTTGCCTATTCTGGAAATTTTATGTAAATGGAATTATATAATGCACAACCTTTTGTGATTATCTTCTTTCACTTAACATAGTGCTTTCAAGGTTCATCGATGTTGTAGCAACATTTCATTTCTTTTAGACTGAATCACGTTGTTTATCTGTTTATAAGTTGGTAGATGTTTGAGTTGATTCCAACTTTTGACTGTTATGAATACTGCTGTTATAGATATGTATGACATGCTTTTGTGTAAACATATTTTCATTTCTCTTGAGTCTGTGACTAAAGAATGGAATTGTTTGGTCATATGGTAAAAGTATGTTTTACACTTCTAGGACACACCATACTGTTTTCTAAAGTAGCCGAATCATTTTGTAGTTTTACCATCAGCATATTTCTTTATATCCTCCCTAACAATTGTTATTGTCAGACTTTTTGACTATAGCTATGCTGGTGTCCAATTGTGATTTTGACTTGCATTTCCTTGATTAAAAATGGTGAGTGTCTTTTATTATGTTTACTGGTCATTTGTATATTTTTTCTGAAGAAATGTTTATTCAAATCCTTTTCACATTTTGAAATTGGATTATTTTTTCTATATTATTGAGTTGCAAGAATTGTTTATGTATTCTAAATGCAAGTTACTTATTAGATATTCAAAATTTTTTCCCCATTTTACAGTTTGTCTTTTCACTTTTCCAATGAAATTCTTTAAAACACAGAAACACAAAGGTTTTACATTTGGATACAATACAATTTATTTTTTATTTGGTGTCATATTTAAGAAATCACAACATAACCCAAGATCCCAAAGATTTACTCCTAATTTCCTTCCATGTGTTTTATAAGTTTAGCTCTTACATTTAAGTCTATGCTCTAGTTTGAATTATTTTTTGTATATGGTATGAGGTAGGAGCTAAACTTCATTCTCTTGTTTATGACTATTCAATTGTCTCAGCAATGCTTGTTGTAAAGACTTTTTTCTTCATCCAATGGTCTTGGAATCATTGTTGAAAATCAATTGATCCCATATTTATATTTGTTTATTTCTGGAATCTAAATTCTATAGCATTGAATTTATATACATATTTATGTGTGTATATATATATATATATACACACACACACACACACACACATACACATATAAACACGACACATATATATATTTATACCCTTATGCTATTGTCACGTTGTCTTCACAGTAAAGAAAGTTTGAAGTCTCAACTTGTGAGTCCCCCTACTTTGTTCTTTTTCAGTTTGTTTTAGCTAGTATGGTTCATTTTCAATTAGGTATAACTTTTAGAATCAGTTTGTTAAGTTTTACAAATTGTTCAAGTGAGACTATGATAGATTGTGTTGATTCTGTATATCAGATGTAGGTAGTGTTAATATCTTAAGAATATTAAATCTGAAACATGAAAATAAATATTGATTCTGCTTATTGAATCTAAAATTTCTTTTTTAAAAATAATTTTTATTAGAATCTCAGAATATTTATTTTATCCACAAGTGTTTGGTCTGTACCCAGAGAAGCAGAGTTTGCATGACATTTGACATCAAATAATGAAATCCATCACAAAAGCACTTTTATTTCAATGATATTTAAATATGTGCATTTCTTTCATGGCTCATATATCTGAGTCTTTAACTAATGCTACATCCCTAGGAGCTTAAAAACGTTCATCCTTTAAGTTAAATAAAAAATAAAGCAACAAAATGTATTATGAAATGTATTTCAGCTACATTTTCCCCTGGGTCAAAGTTATAGGTAATTGTACAGTTCTAGTTTCTCCAGGCAATAGGTCTATAAGCACAAGTTGTTTAGAACAGCCAGAAACAAAAATCATATTTCAGCAGCACTTCAAGTAAAATCCCTCCTCCTTCCCAACACTGTAAAAAAGGATGATGTCTAAAAAAAAAAAATAATAATTTTTATTTTAAAGATGTGGGGTACAATTCAGGGTTAGGCATACAAACGTGGATTATGCAGCTACCCTTGTTGATGAGGTGTGCCCCTCCCTCCCCTGGCAGTTTCCCACTGCTCCAATCCCTTTCTTATAGTATTATAAAATTTCTTTTAACAATATTTTGTAGTTTTTAGAGTATAAATTTTGCTTTTCTTTTGCTAAATATATTTCTCAGTATTTTATTCTTTTTAGTTCTATCATACGTGGAATTGTTTTCTTAATTTCATTTACAGATGGTTTGTTGCAAGATGCTATAGTTGGAGTGTTTGTGTCCTCCCAAAATTCATATGTTGAAATCCTCACCCCTAAACTAATGACATTATGAAGTGAGGCTTTGGTAATTAATTAAGTCTTGAGGACTTAGCCTTATTAATGAATGAGTGCTCTTATAAAAGAGGGTGGAAAGAGTACCCTCATCTCTCCCAACATGTTAGGACAAAAAGAGAAGGTGCAGTCTAGAATGAAGCAAGTTCTCACTAGATAGGAAATCTCCTAATTGCTTGATCTTGGACTTCCTAGCCCCAAGAACTGTGAAAAATAAATTTCTGCTGCTTACAAGCCAGCCAACTAATTTGAGGTATTTTGTTATATCAACTCAAATAGATTGTTTAAATGCATAGAAATATAATTTATTTTTATATATTGATCTTGGATCCTTCAGCCTCATTGAACTTATTCATTCATTCTAAATACTTTTAGTAGCTTCCTTGTAATTTTTTATGTATAGAAAAATGGATAGTAACAAGTGCAGATAGTTTCACATCCTATCTAGATGCCTCTTATTTGTTTTTATTTCCTAATTGCCTTTGCTATAATCTCCAATACACAATTTTGAATAGAAATGATTAGAATGAGCACCTCTTTTTTGTTCTTGATCTTAGAGTTCCAGTCTTAGAATCCAATCATTCACCACCACGTTTAATGTTAGCTGTGGGTTTTCTGTATATGTCCCTTAACAGGTTGAGAAACTTCCCTTTTATGTTTAGTTTATTTAGTGTTTTCTTTTATTATAAAAGAGTGTTGGATTTATCCAAGTGCTTTTTCTGGATCTGTTGAGATGCTCATGGTTTTATGTATCTATTCTATTGATATGGTTTATTACATTAATTGATTTTTGAATATTAAACGAACTTTGCATTCCTAGGATAAAACTCAATTATTCATGGGGTGGAAACCTTTTTATATGTTGATAGATTTGATTGATAGATTTGTTAGTATTTTCTAGAAGTTATATTCATAAATCATGTTGGACTCTAGTTTTCTTTCAAAGTATTTTTCTGGTTTTAATATAAGGATAATACTGGACTGTAATAGAAGTTTTTATCCTTTTCTGTTTGGGGGGAGAGTTGTGAATAATTTATATCAATTTTTCTTTAATGTTTGTTAAAATTCACCAGTAAAGCTGTGCACGTTTAGACTTGTCTGTGGGTAACTTTTTAATTACTCATTTAATCACTACTTGTTTTAGGCCTACAGGGATTTTCTGATTCTTCTTGAATCAGTTCAGTAGTTTGTCTTACTAGGTACTTTTTTCTACTTCATATAGGTTATTTAATTTAGTGGTGCACAACTTTTTATAATATTCCTTTATAATCCTCTATGGTCTTTCAAGTTTGGTAGCAATGCTCCTTCTTTCATTTCTGATTCTATTTATCCAAGTACTCTCTTTTTCTTGGTCAATGTAAATACATGTTTGACAATTTTGTTGATCTTGCAAAAAATAAATTTTGGTTCTGTTAATTTTATATATTATTAATTTAAACTCTTATCTTTATTATTTTCTTCATTTTGCATACTTTACAGTTTGTACTTCTATTTCCAGTGCCTTAATGTGGAAGGTTAGGCTGCTGACTTAAGAGTTTTCTTCATTTAAAAAAAATGTAGGCATTGAAAGCTATGTCTTTGCTTTCACTCATTTCAAATTTTTCTGTTTCATGCAGTAGCTGTTGAAGTTTTCTGCTCACTTTTAACTGGATATTTTGCCTTTTTCCCTCTGCTATTCACACATTGACTCTTCTGGCTGGAAGTCTCTGCCTTATGCAAGAGCCAGGATGAGACTGATTGGGACTCTAATATTCTTAGCACTCCATGCCTGAGGTAGAGCCTACATCTACTAGGGGGATGAATAAAGAAATTTATGATATCGTGGCTACAGTTGTTTAAACTGTAGCCTATGCTACAAGTAGTTGGGGAACAGGATGAGAAATGCCGATATGTGCTCCTTTTGAGGAAGTATTATAGCCAATGACTTATAGCTTAGGGAAATGGGAGCTGTTGGTTTTGGGTTGCACTGGTCTGGAGTTTCTTTTATTATGGGCTGGAAAGACAAGGAAGGGAGAAGGTTCTAATTCAAATGCTATAAAGTCTCAAGTTCTTACTGGATTTTAGTATATTTGGATGAATTTAGGAAACTTTTGAGTCATGCTTCCAGAAACATGAAGCAGCTGCTCCTTAAAAAAAAAATGTTTCTCAAATTTCACTGTGAAGTTGGTCTTCCAAGATCCTCACATTACCGTGTTGAAAGTGGAGCCCTCCACCTTTCCTTTTAAGTTGTTTTGTTCTTATCTTTTAAAAACAAACTCTAACATTGCTAAAAATGCTATACACTTTTTGTTTTTGCTTCACTTGTATTTGGCAAGGATGACTTGGTCTTGAATATGAGGACCATTGGATTGCGATGTCCACTAGACCCTTTTATCACTGGGTGAGTTTGGTCCATTTGGCTGGTGTATTTGCTATCTATTGTTAGGTACCAAAATAGCACAGTCCCAGGGTTTAAAATGACATACATTCACTATTGCAGATTCTAGGTGTCAGTTGTTCAGGCCTGACTGATCTGGATCCTCTGCTTAACTACCTGTCTTCCACAAGACTACAAGCAATATGTTGGCCAGGCAAGTGGTTTTATTTCAAAGCTCAACTAGTGAAAGAGTCTCTTCCGAGCTTGTGTGGTGTTGACTGTTGACAGTTCCTTGTCAGTTGTAAGTCTTAGGGCTTGAGTTTCCTTCTGGTGTTTGGCTGGGGCTACCTGCTCTTCCTTACTGTCTGGTTCCCTCCTTAGGGAAGCTTGCAAAATAGCATCCTGTGTCATCAAAGCTGGCAAGAGAAGACACTCCACTAGCAAGATGGTTGCAATCTTATGTAAGGTAGCCATGGAATGACATCCACCTTTGCCAAATTAGACTGGTGAGAAGCAAATCGTAGGTCCAACCCACACTCAAAAAGAGGGGATTAAATGGGAACATGAATTTAAAGAGTTAGAAAGTTAGGGGTCAATCTTAGAGTCGGTCTGCCACAGTTGGGAAGGTGTCTCTGTCTTGATCCATCCCTGAGGCTGCCAAATAAGACAACACTTCCACAGAGGTGCTCTCAAATAACTTATTTAAGTCCTTGGGATTTTTTTTAAAAAGATGTGGGTTACAATTCAGGATTAGGTAGATAAGTGGTCATCATACAGGTAAAGTTTGGGTCACTCTTTGGTCCCCATTTCACCTGCTTTGATATCAGGTACCCTTATTGATGTCATGTGCCCCTACTCTCAACTTTGGCAACACCCCACTACGGCCAAACCCTTTCTTGTAGTATAATGGTAAATGTTCAAGGTCCTCTTATGAGTGAGAACATGTGGTATTCAATTATTTATTTCTGTGATAGATCATTGACTATGATAGACCCCAGGGATTTTCAGCAAGCATTTATTCTTCCTTGGTTTCCAGGCATTTATCTATTTTAGTTATTTTTATGCTACTTTCAGGTCTTTTCTTTGGCTCCTTGATGTGTTTTATTTCCTGTCTCTCACGTGTGTATGTTTCCTGGGGTTCTGCCTTATTCATCTGTCACTCTCAACTATACTAAATTCCTCAAGGATCTTATTCTTTGAGAGCTATCCTTTAACTCTATGATGAGGGATACTCAGCCTACATGGTTCTTTCTCACTTTTTCTCATCGCCTTATCTGCATGTCCAACTATCTGGCAGCCAATACCTGGCTATCCTTCAGGCTCTTTTAATGTAGTACTTTCAAAAATGAACACAAATACCTGCAGAAGCGCATATTTCCATTTTCTCGACAGTTAATCAACTTACAATCCCCGACCATTCTCCATCCAATGAGCTCCCCAACATACCTCCCTTCTCATAACTTGTTGTATTGTGTGTTTGTACTTCTAAGGATTTGTGATGAACAAATGATCTTATATTATACCTCTTTTCAGACACTTTTGATATATCCTATCTGGTAACAAAGTGATTCCATTTTTTTGGATAGTAACTAAAGCCCTCCACACCATTTAGAGCATCACCTTTGCAAAATCAACTCTCAACCCCTTCCTCTACTTTTTCAACTTACTGTCCAGTTATTCCAATCAGTGCATGTTTCAAACAACTCACTATATTTTTTATACCTTAATAGCATTATGCATGCAACATTACTACCTAATATATTGTCTGATAAAAACTCTGTTTACTAGAAATACAACATGAAGCAAGAATACATATACATAATATATTTTAAATAATAATGTGAACATGCATGCAATCCCCTTTAAGATTAAAAGATAAGACTTTGTAATTCCATGCATACGACCCATGTATGCATTTACCCACCCTTTCCCTTGAGCTATTTTGATGTTTGTAATGCCTCTCTCATACCTTTATAAATATAATTTTATCACCAATGCATGAATATTTAAATAATAGAATGTTTGATTTTGCCTGGTTTTAAAATTCATATGAATAGAATTATACTATAGGTATTCTATGTCTTGCTTATTTTGCTGATAAAAATATTTCTAAGGTTTATCTATGTTGTTCCTTCCCAAACTCATGTTAAAATTTAATTGTTAACGTAACTATATTAAATGGTAGGACTTTTTAGAAGTGATTAGACCATGAGGGATCTGCCCTCATGAATGGATTAATACTGCTATCCCAGGGGTAGGTTTTGTTATCATGTGAAAGGATTTCTTATAAAAAGATGAGTTCAGTCCCTTCTTTCTTTCTCCCACTTTCTCTTTGCTCTTCTGCCATGAGATGATGCAGCAAAAAGGTCTTTGCCAGATGCTGACTGGTTGTTCTTGGACTTCCTAGCCTACAGAATTGTGAACCAATATGTTTCTCTTCATTAAATACCAAGTCTCAGGTATTCTGTTATAGCATCACAAAACAGAGCAAGACAATTTACACAATTTATACAGCTTACCTGCTCTGTGTGACAGTTGCCACAGCTCCATATCATAATGTTTTTTCATATATCTGTGATTGTTGTTCTTATGTGTCAACTTGTCTTAGCTAAGGAATATCCAGTTAGCTGATAGTGTTACTTCTGGGTGTTACTGTAAGGGTGTTTCTAGAGGAGAATGGTAGATGAGTCAGTTGACTGAGTTGGGATCTGCCCTCAGTGAGAGCCAACACTATACAGGCAGCTCGGGTTCCAGATAAAACAAGGACAGAGGAAAGGCAAATTTGCTTTTTCTCTGTCTTGGATCTAGGACAGCCTTCTTTTCTGTCATTGAACAACAGAACTTTAGGTTCTTGGGTATTTAGACTCCAGAACTTACCAGCAGTCCCCACTATGAAATTGGACTGAGTGTTAACTTCGTTGGTTCTGAGGTTTTTGAACTTGCGCTAAGTCACATTTTCCTTGGTCTTCAGTTCACAGGCAGTCTGTTGTAAGACTTTTCAGACTCCATAATCACATGTGCTAACTCTCCTAATAAATTAAATATGATATCTGTCTATCAATCATCTATCTATAGTCTCTATCTATTATCTATCTATCATCTATGTATCATCTCTCCTATTAGTTCTGTCTCTCTGAAGAAGTCTGACTAATGCAATGTCTTAATATTTGCCAACTTACATGGTCAGACAATTAAGCTCATGAACTCATTCTAGAAAAAGTGCTATATAATTCATTACTGAATATCACTACAGTCACCTTCAAAGTACTCCCCTTGGGAAGCTATGGACTGACTCCAGTGCCTAGTCCAGTGCTTTATCTGGAATGGCCATCAGAGCTGTCACTGCATTACCCTTGATGTCCTGAATGTCGTCAAAATGTCTACCTTTCAATATTTCCTTTGTCTTCCAGTAAATAAAAAAGTAAATAAAAAAGTCATTAAATGCCAGATCAGGTGAGTAGGGAAGGTGTTCCAATACAGTTATTTGTCTACGGCTAAAAACTCTCTCACAGACAGTGCTGTGTGAGCTGGTGCATTGTTATGATGCAAGAGCTCCTTCTGGACCATTTTTGCACACACCTTTCCCATGCCAAGATTTTCAGTTAAGATTTTCCTAACTGTTTATTTGGTCTACTATGCTTCTCACAGTCAGCTGACAATTTGGGTGCAAAATTCAATGAATTTCTGCAACGTTTTAATCAGTTCTGCTCATTACTGACCATTCTGACCTCTCTTCATCAGTGACACTTTCTCTCCCCTCAGAAAAATGTTTAACCCATTTGTCCACTACTGTT
This sequence comes from Carlito syrichta, assembly GCF_000164805.1. NCBI lineage: Eukaryota > Metazoa > Chordata > Mammalia > Primates > Tarsiidae > Carlito > Carlito syrichta. The sequence continues at coordinate 334,656 of NW_007231939.1, forward strand.
TTCTTCATGGCGTTATCCCCATAAACTTGGACTAACATGCCCCTGATATCACTTCCACTCTTGTCAGATTTAACAAGAAATTTAATGTTTGTTTGTTGCTCTAATTCAAGCTCTGACATTCTCATAATGGCACACAAAACATGCAACAACAATAAACACCATTCAGCAAGACATTGGTACACCTTGTCACAGTCACAGCTATTAGATACCCGTATACCAATGTTATGAAACCTTACCAAGTAGTTTGTACAGTGCTGCCAATGTAAGTGCAGGGTGGCAAGTGTGTGAACTTAATTGTCAGACCTCATGTTAGGATTGTAATGGTACCTTATTGCAGTTTCAATTTGTGTTTTCCTGATTGCCAATGACATTGAGCATATTTTCATATATTTGTGCTCATATAAATTTTCTATTTTGTGCAGTAGCTGTTGAAATCAATTGCTCACTTTTAACTAGATATTGTCTTTTTTTTTTACTAATTTATATACTTAATTTATACATTCTAGACAAAGAGATGGCATATATATTTACAATCTTTATGATATATTTTGATGCAGATTTTTAACTTTTATTGTAGTCAAGTATATTATTAGAATTTATTTTATGATCTTCGCTTCTATTATCTTAAGAAAGCCTTCATATAAAGTCTTGATAAGAATTTCTTTCTTTTTTTTTTTTCATTATCAGTATTTTTTTATTATGGTTTTGTGGGGTACAGTTAAGGGTTAGGTGTACAATTACATTTCATTCAGGCACCCTGTTGATAAGAGGTATTTTCCCATCCCCAGACAGATATTTGTTACTGTTAATCCCATTCCCCTCCCCCCCCCATAGTTTTCCAGTACTGTCATTCATTTTCTTATAGTATTACATTGGATGTTCAAGGTCCATTATATGAGTGAGAACATGTGATATTCGGATCTTTGTTTCTGTGAGAGGTCACTCAGTATTATAGACTCTAGTTCCATACAGGTTGCGGCGAAATTCATGATTTTGTTCTTTTTTATGGCTGCGTAGTATTCCATCGGGTATATGTACCACATTTTTTTAATCCAGTCCTCTTTTAATGGGCAGCATGGTTGTTTCCAGGTTCTTGCTATTGTGAACAATGCTGCGATAAACATACGTGTGCAGGTATCTTTTTTATAGAGTGATTTGTGTTCTTCAGAGTATATTCCCAGTAGGGGGATTGTAGGGTCATATGGAAGCT
>NW_007231940.1:0-44101 GCF_000164805.1 Carlito syrichta
CCTCACTAATCATCAGGGAGATGCAAATCAAAACCACACTGAGATACCACCCAACCCCAGTCAGAATGGCAATTATCAACAACTCAAAAAATAACAGCTGCTGGAGAGGGTGTGGTGAAAAGGGAACACTTCTACACTGCTGGTGGGAGTGTAAACTAGTGCAACCTCTGTGGAAAGCAGTGTGGCGATTCCTAAAAACTCTAAAAATCGACCTTCCATATGACCCTGCAATCCCGCTACTGGGAATATACCCTGAAGAACACAAATCACTCTATAAAAAAGATACCTGCACACGTATGTTTATTGCAGCGTTGTTCACAATAGCAAGAACCTGGAAACAACCATGCTGCCCATCAAAAGAGGACTGGATTAAAAAAATGTGGTACATATACACGATGGAATACTACGCAGCCATAAAAAAGAACAAAATCATGAATTTCGCAGCAACCTGGATGGAACTAGAGTCTATAATACTGAGTGACCTCTCACAGAAACAAAGATCAGAATATCACATGTTCTCACTCATATAATGGACCTTGAACATCCAATGTAATACTATAAGAAAATGACTGACGGTACTGGGAAACTATGGGGGGGAGTGGGATGGGATTAACTGTAGCAAATATCTGTCTGGGGCTGGGAAAACACCTCTTATCAACAGGGTGTCTGAATGAAACGTAATTGTACACCTAACCCTTAACTGTACCCCACAAAACTATAATAAAAATACTGATTAATTATTAAAAAAAAAAAAGAATACAGTTAACTTTAAAAATTTCATTGTCTCTATTTTCTACTTTTGTGGTTTTGGAGAACGAGAGCAACAACTCAATTGGTTTGAAGCATGGCTTAACTGCATCCCCTGGTTTACTACATTAATTTCCACCATAGCTGGCCCTTTAGTTGTTTTAGTCCTCATACTTATTTTCGGGCCTTGCATCATCAACAAGCTTATAACCTTTGTTAAAAATCGAGTCAGCACCGTTCAACTCATGGTACTCAAGCAGCAGTACCAACCACTTGGTACTCACCCTTGTTGTCTCAACTCTCCTACCCATTTTCAGGATAACCTTAAAAACACCTATGTAAACCCATGATTGGGTCTTATTTTTAGGTTCCTCTGAGAGGGGGGAATGAAAGACTCAAAAGAACCATACTTGCTATGAAAGGAATGTTTACTGTATGAATTCCTACCCCACAATTACTGTATTTTATAAATCCCTACCTCAAACCCCATAAGACTAGGCATATGTAAGGAAATAACTGGTTTCTTCTGCTTCTGCAACTGCTGCTGGCAGTGTGTGTGAATGTTAAGCAATAAGCCCCTCCCAGACATTCCTTTGCTTAAATTATGGTAGGCTCTGTGGCACCAGCCACTCTTCTGGTGGGATCTGTGTTGTTTCAAATCTGCTCGTATGCCGAAGCTGACTGTAAACCGTAGCTTATCTAACATTCCAGGAGGCTTAACTACCTCCCCTCTGCCCGTTTGGCTGTTAGTAGTCAATCACGGGCAGCCAAGCCCATGCCCGCGCAAATCAAAAGCGAACTCACCAATCTCAAGCACTCCTGTCCCCTGACATCACCGCGGACCTAATTGAGAACTAATTATGCAAGGTCTGTGGACTTTGTTTTCTATGTCATGCCCTCTTCTAATTGAACAATGTCTCAAGCCTAGGAAAAACCAGTCATGCCCAGCCCTTCCCTCGCAACTGTGTATATAAACCACTTGCTGTACTAGGTGGGGCTCTCATTCCTGTACCACTGCACCAGTTACAGATGTGAGCCCAGACTCGAGCCTGAATAAAGACCCTTGTGTGATTTGCATGAGAGCTGGCTCTTTGGTGGTCTCTCGGATTTAGGACTTTGGGGTCCAACAATATCTGTGCACAATATATGAGTGGACATTATGTCAGTGGACATCACAGTAGACATCATGTGAGTGAACATTACATCAGTGGACATTGCAGAAGCAGGTATTATGTCAGTGGTTGTGAAATCAGTGGACATCACATCACTGGACACTACATTTGTGGGCATGACATGAGTGGTCCCATGTCTGGGTGTCGAGAAGGACTTTGGGTGTGGGGAAAACAGTGGATTTTGTCTCCCATTTTCCATACGAGCCCTCCTCTCCTGGGTCTCTGCCAATCCCTCTCAGTCAGGGCTGTGAACAGGGGGCCTGATGCACCACAGACGTAGCTTCAGGTTGTCCTAAACCGAGGCTGGGTCCTCGTGTCTATGCTGAGAGGGAAGCTCCTGTCCTGGCAGTGGCTGGGGGTGACAACTTCAGGCAGAAGGGGCACCTCAGGGTCAGAAAGATGGGCTCACCCCGTTCCGGTCAGTGGGGGCACTGCAGGACCTCAGGCTCCTTTGCGACTGCTGTGCACCCTGTCCTGGCCATCCTGCTGAAGCAAAATTCAGAGTTGAGATCACTCAGTGCCAAATTTTGGAAATTGAAATGGAAATGGAGCCCTCTGTCCTTGGTCTTTTCCAAAGATGGTGAAAGAACAGTTACTTGGAAACCATAGGGAATGAAATAAATGTAGACACTAACTTTACAACTTACACCGAAATTTACTCAAAATAGTCCTCAGACTTAGCAAAACACAAACCACAGACTGAGAAAGTATTAGCAAAATACATATTGAGGAAGAATTTGCATTCAAAATGTACAAAAAACTCTTAAAACTCAACAATAAGACTATAACCCAGTTTTTAAAAATGGGTAAATATCAGAAAAACACCTCACCAAAAAGATACTCAGATGACAAATAATCATACAAAAATATACCCAACATCATATTAGGGAACTGTAAAATTACAACAATAAGATAGCATTACACACCTGTTAGACTTTAAACTCTAAAAAAACAAAAAGGCAAACCATTGATGGAGAAGAGACAGAGACTCTCACTCATTGCTGGTGGAACATATAATGCCACAGCCACATTGAAAGACAGTGTAGGAGACCAGAATGTGCCAACCCAAAATATGTCTCTTTAGCACAGGATTATTTTGAGAAAATGCTGGTACAGAAGAACTTTGAAAATAGTGTAGAAGTAACCCTTCTGTTAGGAAAATTTACATTTATAAAGGAAAGTTCCACTTGTAAAGATGTCTCCCTCTCATACCAGGAAGAAAAAGATGACTAAGTCACCAGAGATTATCAATGGAGAAGGCACCTACTTAAATCTGTATCACAAACCTTACTCTTGTTTTTAAGGTTCTTTCCCTGGTTACCTCCTCACTATTGCCCCCACAACACCCTTCTTTCTTTGTTTCAGTTGAAGATGGCATTTAATCTTTAACTCAAAGCCATCTCTTGGAGATTTTCTAATTTTTTCCAGGATAGCACCCATGTATACATAAAGGAAATTGTACTTGTTAAAACATGATATGAAAGACTTTATTCAGAACCATTGGGGTAGGAATAGGGACTGCTGCAACAGGTCTTACAATGGGGGAGAGAGATTGGGCTCAACTCCAAAAATAGCATGGGCAAGTGGGAATTTACATCCAAGGAGCAGGGTGGGGTCAGAGGGTGGAAAACCAGCAAGAGGAAAATTATATTTGTAGGGCAAAACGTTACTGTTTCAGAAACTGTATGAAATTCCTAGAAATTGGTCAGTGCTCTCCCTCTGCATGACATGATCTGGTATAAAGTTATCAGTCTTAATTTCAGTTATTATTTTCATATTATCTGCCACAGAAACTCCCAAAGGTCTTTGTGAATTGTTATAATGAGCTCTCGTCAGATCTTTAACCTCGGCCATTTTACCCATTTTGTCATTCACAGGCAATTATTGCTTCAGTCTGATGCTTTCTTGAAAATTCCTGCAATCAGCTACAGGACAGAAGGATTTCTTTCCAACAAAAAGGACTGACTCTGAGACCCACAGAAGGGCTATGACAGGTACTCTAGGTACAGGCTTCTGATGACATTGTTTAAGTAATTTTAAGTTCATAACACAGGACTTCCAAATTTCTAGAACTCTAACTGAGAAGTTGATGGGTCATGAAACTGCTAACCCAACAGCAATCAAGACCTGAATTGATTTTTGCAAAGAATTTGTAAGAGCCAAATCAGTGACTGACTTTTTCTTTTTTATGAGTCAGGGTCTTACTCCATCACCCAGGCTAGAGTTATGATCACAGCTCACCAACAGCCCCTACATCTTGGGCTAAAGCATCCTTCCTTTTACTACCTCAGGCTCTTGAGTGGCTAAGATTACAGTCATGCACCACTATGTCTGGATAATTTTTTTTTAATTTTGTAGAGACAAAGCCTCGCTATGTTGCCTAAACTGGTCTCTGAAAGGAGGTACCTATAGAAACTTAACTTATTCTTAGTTTTTTTGCCTCAGCATAACTATTAGAAAGCATTCAGACATTCTACTGCAGGCCAAGTGGCAGTTTATCCCTGCCCCTCTCTTATCCCCGCACCCCCTGGGCAAATCTCCCTCAGATGCAAAACCAGGACAGCCCAACCTTTCAATTCATGGTTTAGCATAATAATCTCTAGTAAATGTTTAGGTTCTTTGTCAAGGCAGAAGGTCAAAGATCACCCTTTGGCTGGCCAGAGTCATAAAAGTGATAATACGACCACCTTTGGTCAAGGAGTTTGTGGATTGCAAATGTCTAACAAGTCTCTTGTAGGAAAAACCCCTCCAGGCCCAAGTTAACCTAATCAGCCCTTTGTGACCTACATGACAAAGACAGATCCCACTATGGCAGCAATCATGTGATCAACCCACCCAATAACCTGCTGTCCACCACCTGACATCAGTACCTGTACTTGCCTGCCCCTTCGTGATGACATGAAGCAGACCGCCACCCAATCACCTTAAGGATCTTCCCTCATCAAGGAGAATGGTTAAAAGGATTCAACCACAAGGAGCCGTTGACCATTTTCTTACTAGACTCTGGTGTGGCCATGTGCTCTCTGAACTATAACTGTTGTCATGCTTCTTGGCTTTGGCCCCCTCCCCCACCTTGGGGAGGTGAGTCTTCTCTATCTCTCTCTAACTTACTTTAAATAAGCTATATTTTTAATCTAATGCTGGCTCTCTTCCTGTCTGTGGGAAGTGATCTCTTTCTTAAATGAATCTTTTCTTTCTTCATCTCTTTGTACTGCAAATCTTTGTGTTACTTGAATCTCTGGTCACCAGTGTGCACCTCCAGCACTCTGGCTCTGCAGTGCTATACCCCCTCCACATCCTCCTAACTATAACCTTCCATCCCTAACAGTCTCGAACTCCTGAGATTAAGCAATCCTCTCATTTTGGCCTCCCAAAGTGCTGGGATTACAGGAATGAGCCACCACATCCAACCCTAATGATTTAATTCTTTCAGAAATTTTATCTTAAATGGCTTTAGGTTAATGCAATATTAACACTTAAAATTTAAAAGTGGGCAACCTCTTCGGGTCCCCTCCCACTGTGGGAGCTTTTCTGTCCTCTTAATAAATTGTGCTTTCTAAAAAAAAATTAAAAAGGAACATTCCATTCCTATGTTTTAAAACTCACAAATTTTGCTTAGAACAATCTCATCTAAATTTGGAAGAGGTTTTTTTTTGTGCATGTGTGTGAATTTATAATATTTTAAACAATACCACTGATAGTTGGATCTTGCTAAAGACATCTTGTTAAGCAGAAATTAATTAAAAATCATTTAAGGTTGATAAGCTAAGAAGCATAGTTTAAGAAATTGTTGATAAAAAATAGCAAGTACATAGAATGAAGAATTTTGTAGAAAACTAGAAAAAAAGGAGAAATTAAATGTTAAACAGGAGAAACTCCTCAACAATCTGGAGACTTAGAGAAAATGTGTAATTTCCTTTAAAAATGCACATTAACAAAACAAACTCTAAAATAAAAATATATAAATAGACCAATTAGCACAGAAAAGCTTGGGAAGATGCTTATTGATGTCATTTTGGAAATGTCCCCAAGACGATACAGCTGTGTGTTAACTGGCCTTTAACAGATTCTGATTTTATCTAAAATGGTCAAAGCCATACATACACACAAATACAAAGAAAGCTGACTGTTTTCAATTCACTTTGTGCTATAATGTCAAAGCTTGATATAGTTAATATATTTCATGCAATGTAGGATGTCAATTTTTACAAAGTAGATATTTTATGTGCCATTACAAATATACTACCAATTGAACTGTGGCTTTCTTGGCAAAACAAAAAGTGCTGTGAATAAGTTTACTTCTTTTAAAGCCACAAAATAAATTTTAAATAAATTCTAGTCTTGTTATAAATAATATATTTCGGTGTAAATAATGCTGCAAGTGTTTATGTGCCTATTTTTTCATTTTCAATGTTGTTTAAACTGCTTGAACACTGTAAGAAAAATTAACCTTTAAACATTAATAAAAGCAAGTACTAGGTGCACACTGATCTCTTCCTTTGGGGTAGGGGTGACTCTGGGTGACTCTAAGATAGAAAACAGGAATTAAGCAGGAAAGCTGACCTCAAGGGTCTTATCTTAAGTAAGCAGCTGCATGGCATTTCCTTAGCCACAATCTCTGCTTCTGTAAACATGCTTTACTGCACTTCATATGGAAATGTTCATAAAGATGCCTGCTTCAGGGCTTTTTGTGCAAGTAACTATCCCTGGTCCTAAATTTAAAATTGTAAACTCACCAATGGCAAACCCATGTAGGTTGTAACCACAAAAAGCTCTATAAAAGCGGCTTGAAACTGAGGGTCAGGGCTCAGGTTTTGGGAGGCTACTCTGCCTGAGACTTCTGTAATAAATGCCTTTGATTCTATTGGTCTCTAGTGCCTGTTCTGAGTGCATTCATTCCTGTTCCTGATGAGTTGCTGCAGTTGCTGTAACATTTGATGCTTTGACCAGAAAGCCCTGCAGTGTCCTCATATTGGGCTGACCCTTTGAGTCACTATCTTTGCTGGACTTGGCTGTGCCCCAGGAGTGGCCCAAGGATGAGAAAGTTGTGCCTCCTGACCAGTTGTCTGGGATCAGACTCCATGAGTTACAACCCGGACCATCAGACCACACTCTGCCCTGTGGACCATATGTAGAGAGGGGACAAAACCACCAGGACATCAGGAACCAGTAAGATACCCCGGCATGCCCAGTCAGTCCAGGCCACCAAATGGTAATAATGGGAGCCTGATCACCTCCCACCAGTCATTGTAACTGTTCAGGTAGACTCTCCAGGGGGAAGTTTATCTGCCTCTGGAACGAAAGGGAGTAAATGTGGTGTGAATGTATGTGTGGCTCCATGGTCTCAAGACTACAGAGTCTGATTGGGCCCTAACCTGTGGTACCATGATGACTTCATACAGCTAAAGGTGGCCCTAACCCCGTAACAGTGCTGGTCTGGGTTGGGGGATTATACCAAACCACCTGCTAAGAGGTATCTTAAATTCCCTTGGGAAAGTGGCCAGGTATGTGATATGAGTGCTGTCCTGAACCGTGCCTATTCAGGAGGTTTTTCTCTCTTGTTTTGTGACACCGACACAGTGGGAGGCACACTATCGGAGGTTCCCCCTCAAAGCCCACTGTCTTAGATTGTATGATCAAAAACTTCAAGAAAGTTTATTTAGGAGACTATGGTATCAAAATGTCTCCAAGAAAACTGAAAACTCTCTGCACAATAGAGTGGTCAATGTTAACTAAGGACTAGCCTCCAGAGGGAACTCTGGATGTAACCAAGATAAAGGTTGTGTTCTGGGTGGTAACCAGGGAGCCAGGTCACCCAGACCAGTTCCCATGTATAGACTCTTGGCTGTAGATTGCATTAGGTCATCCTCTTCAGATAAGGTTTTGTGCTGGTAGGCAGGAACAGAGTAGAATTCTCCTAGCCAAGGCTCCACTTCAACCAAAGGATCAAAACTGAGACCAAACCAAAACTCCACCAATTATCCGGGGAGACCCAGATGACAAACCTCTGTTGCTACTGTCCCCTATACCACATCACTGACACCAGAAGCCCCCTCTTCATCACCAGTAATACCAGAGGGCACACCCCACCAGAAACACCACCCCTGATAGCTGTGTCCCTGCCACCACCTGCAGAGCCAGACCAGAGAGGAAGGCGCCTTCATTCAGTCTTAAGCCAGCGGTCTGCATTTCAAACGCCATTGCATGAGATCAGAGGCCCCCAACAAGTGACACAAGAGGGCAATGTTCTCTTTCCTCCAGAAACAAACCCAAATGTGCAAAAATATATTTAGGAATGCTATGAAGGCCTCAATGAGGAAATGTTTGTAAAATAAGTCTTGCTATAAACTTACATGAGAAATAAAGGGCACAGCATGCGTGGGTTCCTCCTCCCCTTTTCTTCACACACCGGGTGTCACAAACCACTGTGGAGTCTCTTGAGTCAGTCTTCAAGAGAATTCCCGGCCCTCACATGGGCACCACCCTCATGTGACTGGATGGGCCCTAAGAACTTTTGGTCCTCCACATGGACACCACCCTCACATGTCCTGGTCAGTCATTAGGAGATTTTTCTGGCCCTTCCCATGGGCTCTTTCCTCAGGTGTCTGGGTCAGTTCTAAGGAGAAGTTATAGTCCTTCCTGTGGACACCACCCTCATGTGTCCAAGTCAGTCCTAAGGAGAAGTTCTGGTCCTTTCTGTACCACTCTTGTGTGGCCAGGTCAGTCCTAAGAAGTCCTGGTCCTCCCTGTGTGCACCACCCTCATGTGTCCAGATCAGACCTAAGGAGACTTTTTCATCCTCCCTGTGGGCCCCACCCTCATATGTCCATGCTAGTCTTGAGGATAATTTCTGGTCCTTCCTTTGGGAACTACTCTTGTGTGTCTGGGTCAGTCCTGAGGAGAATTACCAGTGCTTCCCATGGACACTGCCCTCACATGTCCAGGTCAGTCCTAAAGAGAATTTCTGGTCCTCCTCATGGGCATCATGCTGATGTTGTAGCGGGAATCTTTAGAGAGAGAGATGGGACATCAAGGCTACTTTGCCAGGAAACAGCATTTATTCTTGCCAGCACTGACTCAGTGGATTCATATCCAAAGACTGAGTCCCAAATGCAGAGAGGCATTGCCTTATTTATTATTTCTTTACATTGTAACCTTTTTGTCTCCCTTATAAGGTTACAGTTTGGCATTATTCATTTGATTGGCTATTTTGTAGCTGAGGCTATAGTTAGCATTACATGTTACACACTGATTGGTTTTACTTAATTATTTCATTTACATGTCCTATTTGTTGATTGGCTTACAAGATCACTATCCTGATTGGATTCCGCCAAAAGTTTGAATATGTAGCCCACTCAAGTGAAAAGCCTGAGAAAAAAGTAGCACAAAGAACCAGGAAGTAACATAGGTTATACAAGGAAATGAGGAGTAACTTATATAAAAACAAGAAGTAGGGTAACTTATAAAAATGAGAAGTAAAGTAGTTTATATATGAACAAGAAGCAACATATTCTGTTTTTTCTGACTTTTGTCTCTGTATTTTTGCTTTTGCAAGGGGGCCCCTGCCTCAATGTGTCCAGGTCAGTTTTAAGAAGAATTTCTGATTTTCTTCATGGACACCACTCTCATGTGTCTGGGTCAGTCCCAAGGAGAATTTCTGCTCCTTCCTGTGGGAACCACGCTAATCTGTCTGGATCAGTCCCCAGGAGAATTTCTGGTTCTTCCACTTGGCATGGCTCTCACATATCTTGGTCAGTCCTAAGGAGAATTGAAGAATTTTCAGTCCTTTCCCTGGACATGGTCCTCACCTGTCTCAGTCAGTCCTGAGGAGAATTTCCAGTCCCTTTCTGGGCCATAGCATTCATATGCCAGGGTCTCTCTTGAGGAGAATTTGGTCCGCCCTCTGGATGTGACTCCCACATCAAAATGGTCAATAACATAACCAAGATGGATAGAATAACTTGTTTGACATAGGTAACTATTTTTGTTGAAGTCTTCCATTTTAGTTGTCTGCCTGACCTAAGAATAACTTCCCATGTGTGCATGTGATTATTGTAATGTTTCCATGACCACAGACTCACTACTTTCTTCCCCTGAGCTAGTCATGCTAATCGATCATGCTGGCCATTGGCAACACTCCCTAGTCACAGGTTCTGTGCAATTGTATGCTTCATAAATTAAAATCAAATTTTACGCCTGGCAAAACCCGATTGTTACATTCTCATATTTCATTCTTATATTTTGCTAGTAACCTAACCAGGGTAACTCCATTGTGTAATGGTTCTTCCACCTTGTCAGAACTCCAGGAATTTTACAAGTTGTGCCTGGGACATGAAATTAATCAAAACTCCCTAACAATTAAAAGTTCCCACATTGGTTACTAAGTTGCTAGTTTATGGTTGCAATGATCGCTAAGTTGCTATGTAGCCAACTTGCAGATTTTGCCTATATAAGCTTCTTGCTGATTCCATTCAGTGTCAAGAGCTTCATGGAGAGAGCCTACTCTTGACTGCATGCTAATAAAGGACTCAATATTAATTTGGACTTGGTGTGCTGGCATGACTCCTTCTTGCAATCCAGTCATAACAACGTGACTGGATCAGTCCTGAGAATTTCTGGTACTCCCCCTGGACATCTCCCTCATGTGTCTGGGTCAGTCTTGAGGAGAATTTCCAGTCCTCTCTGCACACAGCCTCTTGTGTCGAATTAGTCCTGAGAATAATTCCCAGTCTTCCACATGCATAGTTCTCATGTGTCTGGGTCAGTCCTGGGAGAAGCTCTGATCCATTAAGGCCATGGAGGCCCAGAGAAGATGGGTTTGCACACTCTCTGCCAGTTGTGGTGGCAGTGCAGGCCTCTGGGCACTTCCTGTTCAGCAGTGGCCACGCGTCCCTTCAGTAGTCAGTGTTCTGATTATCCCATGCCATAACTTTGAAAACTGAAACTGAAACAGAGTCCACCATCTTGTGCCTTGATCTGAATGGTTGGAGGTAATCAGAACCCAAAGGGTGGCCAAATGTCCATTGATTTTTCTATATATCAGTCAAAATATACAGGAAAAATTGAAATTTGAAATAAGAATAAAAAGCATTTACAATAGCACTATAAAAATGTAAGTTCTTAAGTATAAACCTAATAAAATATTCATTCAGAAAACTGTGAAACACAGTCAACAGATAGCAAAAGATATCTAAAGGCAGTGATAATTCTTGTTCAGTAACAGTATACAGTACCCATCAGTGTAAAGATAATAATTTTTTCTAACTTACTCCCCAGATTCAGTAGAATCCCAATAATTCCAAGCAAAGATATTAATAAATAGTTTCTAAAACTAGAATAGGTGACATAAGGGTAAGAAGAACAAAGTTAAAGCACTTACACATCCAGATATGAACACTTATCATGAGGCTACACTAATGAAGAGTCCAAAATAATAGAGTTCAAAAATAAATCCATGTATACGTAATCCACTAATTTTGTCAAAGAGGTAAAGGCAACTCAGTGGAAAAAGAAAAGTCTGCTCCACAAATGGTGATGGAACAATCAGAAACAATACTTGAAACAATGAACATAGAACAAATTTCCTAGATTATTCAAAAATTCACTCAGAATAGTCCACAGACTGAAATTTGCAAGTACAGGGTTATAAGAGTTATAGGAAAAAACACAGAAGAAAATCTACAGGGCCTTTGGTTTGCTGATAAGTTTTTAGATACAATACAAAAGCCAGTCCATGAAAGAAAATAAAAGGACAATGTGGACTTTAGTAAAATTTAAAATGTCTACTCTGTGAAAGATCCTGTCAAGAGAACAACAACAAAAACAAGTTGGAGAAGATATTTAGGAAAAAACACCTGAAAAAGGACTTGTCTGCAAAATGTTTTAAAAATACCTAAAAAATGCCACAGGAATTAGACTAACAACTTAATTGAAAATGTGTAACGATCCCAATAGACACTTCACCAAAGAAGACAGACACATGCCAAACAAGCATACAAAATACTCAACAACACTTGTCATGAGAGAAAAGTCTATTAAAACAATGAGATAGCACTGCACATCAATTAAAATAGAAAAAAATCTAAAAAAAAAAAAGGCATATTCATTTTTGGTGGAAGGCATAAGGGTGCAGACACTTTGGAAGAAAGTTTGGCAGTTTTTTTCCAAAACCAAACAAGTCTCAGCATTTGGTCCAACAATCATTGTCTTAGATAGTTACACAAATGCCCTAAAAAATTATTTCCAAATAAAAGCCAGGACACAGTCATGTATGGAAGCACTTTTCACAATTGCCAACTTAAGGGAATCAGGATGTTCTTCAATAACTGGATGCATAACATAATAAAACTGAGCTGCAGTATACAATGGACAACACTATTCATCAGTAGGAAGAAATGAACAATTGGCCCATATACATGGTTGGTGCTCACATGCACACTGCTGAGTGAGAGTACAATGTGAAGAGGTGATATGATCCCACTTATGGGACATTCTGGAAAATACAAAAACACAGAGATAGTAAACAGGTCAGTAGTTACATAGAATTCATGGGGGCAGGGGCTTGAAATATTTCAGGTTTCTGTCTCTTTCTGCACCCTTGTCCTTTTCTATTCAAGGAAAGGTTAGAATCCACAGTCCCAGTAGTATTGTTTTCAGACGTTTACATATATATATATTTTTTTCAGTCATGTGCATACACACACACACACACACACACACAGACACACACACACACACACACACACACACATATATAAAATTCTAGTTAGGATCTTCAGAGAAGTATTAATTATCACACCCACAGAAAGTAACATAGTATATTAAGAAAGGAAAAACCAGGGAAATAGGGAAAGACAGTTTGAAATGCTCTTAAATATATAGCTGTCAAAATAAAAAATTGGAAGATAGACCTTAAGAAATATCCTCTCAAGCACAAAAATATAGGATAAAAGGTAAGTTCTATTGGAAGATTGGTCCCAGAGTTCCAATATACAAATAATATTTGTGCTCTAAAAAGAAAACTTAAAACATGGAGGAAGAAACTTATCAAAGAATATTACAAAAATGCAAAGAGCTTAAAGGAGATTTTGTTCTTTAAATTGGAAGGCTTCACAGCAAGATGCATTTAAAAGACCCATACCTCGGACCATCATTGTGAAATTTCAGAACATCAAGAAAAAAAGGGGTATGGGCATGATGGCTCACATCTTTGATCTCAGTGCTTTGAGAGACCAAGACCAAAGAATCGCTTGAGCCTAAGAGTTTGAGGCTGCAGTGAGTTGTGATTACAGCACTTTGGGAGGCCAAGGCAGGAGGATTACTTGAGCACAGAAGTTTGAGAATAGCCTAGACAACATAGCAAGACCTAGTTTCTACCAAAATCAAAAAATTAGCCAGGTGTGGTGGTACAAGTCTATAGTCCTTGCTACTAAGGAGGCTTAGGCAGGTGAATTGCCTGAATCCAGGAGGTGCAGCCTGTGGTGAATTGTGATTATGCCACTGCACTCCTGCACTCTAGCCCAGGAAACAGAGTGAGACTCTGACTCAAAAAAAAATCAGAATAACATATGACTTAACAACAATGAATGTTTCAAAACAATAAATAGAAAATCTTCAAATTTCTGAAAGAAACAGTACTTTCAACTAAGAAAATGTGAGGGAAGATTAAAGACATTTTTAGAACATGTAAGAAATCAGAAAATTTAATTCACAGGCACTCTTTGTTTCAAAGTTATTTGAAGATGCTCTCTAACAAAAAAAAAAAAGAGAGTTGAGAATGAAAAAACACTAGAATATTGTGTCCAGTGTTTAGGATACACTGGAGCAAACCCAAGGAAGAAGGACGCTCTGGGGATGGTGGCTCTACCCCAGGCCTAGGAAGATGGCAGGAAAAGGAGGATGCCTAGCAGTAAATTTCCAGATGGAATAATTACAAGATTGGAAGATGTCAAATACGTGATTTTAAAAAGAGAAAGAGAGAATAAACAAACAAACAAATAATTAGAAACTAAAAAAAAAAAAAAAAAAAAAAAACAAAAGCCTGAAGGAAAAATATGTATATACCTTAGACTACTAAAAAAAAGAGATGACTTTCTAGTGCCAATATTCTTCTTACAAAGTGTTAATTAAGAAAGAAACTAAAATAATATTATATCTATCATGAACTGAAGGTGGAGCACAGGAGAGTCTAAGAAGTTGGTCCTCCTGTTGCACCAGGTATTGGAAGTGAGGAGTGCTGGGGAGTTTTTTCTTTCCAACTTAACTCTTTTCTCACTATCCTATTTTTCAGTCATGTGCATATACATATATATTTTTAAATAAAATAAATGGAAAATAATCTAGAATGTCTTTGGAAAGAGTCTCTGCTCTGGCTGCACTGGTTCTGTGTCTAATTAAATACCATGGATTCAATCAGGAAATCCTGGTCCTACACACACCTTTTCTTTGTTAAACAAGACCCAAGTGGTCACATTGTTTGGTGCAGAAACTCTTGGTCTTTCCAAAGCAGACCAACCTATAAGACTGGAATTGCCAAGAACAGCAATAGACATAGCCACAGTGGTGTCTGCAAGGTGCATCGTAAAGTCTAGCCTATGGCCAGGGACAAGCTGCCCATTCTGAAAGGGAGTTTCCAGTGCAAGGAACATAAATCATGATGCAGGGGTAGTCAGAGAAGGGTCCAGCATGCTGCTGGCAGCCAGAGGCACAGACCAAAACTAGGGTGCTGGTGGTGGGGTGTGTGTGACAGAATCATGACTGGGCCTCGCCTGGTATATTTTGCCACCCTTTGAAGTCCTGGGGGACAGAGTGAACACCATCTCTTGGGGGTGAGGAGGCTCTTTCAGTCCATGACAGCCTGGAAGGAGACTCTAGCAAATCTCTGGAATGTAAATTCCTGTCTCAACTCAGCCATTGAATGCTGTGGGACCCAGGACATCACTTATCATCCTATTTTCACCATTCTCCTTGTGACTGCAAAAATTAAGTCTGGTCTGCTACAGTCCCAGTCCCTAGAGACTCTTAATAAAGACAATTACTGGAAACCTAAAATACATTAGCCATTTGTTTGTGACCTTCAATTAAATTTTGTTTTACAGCGTTCAAAACTGAAAAGGATAAGAGCCTAGTAGTTGAGTGAATAAAAGACAGTTAATCTTAAAATAGTATTAGACAATAGTTGGTAATAACTTAAAGACTATTCCACAAATGCTCACTTTTCTCAACGGTGCTCCTGAGCTCTGTTAACCACTCACCCTAACCTTTGCAACCATCTTTATGGCAGGTTCTATAACTATCCCATTTCACAGGTGAGATGTCACATGAACCTCCCTAGGGTCACATGTGTGGGCAGTACTGGTCTGCATAGAAGGGTATCAGGAGAGCTGCAGGTGTCTTCATGGTACACAGAAAAGGAGGCACAGATTTAAACATGGTGTGATGGTCAGACATGATGTGGGCCAGTCCCTCATGGGCCCAGCCCTGAGGCTGACCAGCCTGCACTTTTCTTATCCTCACGTCAGGTTTGTGCCTCACCATAGGAGGAACACAGAGTGGCAGGGAGAGAGCTCACACAGCACCAATACACAGTAGGAACTCACAAGGTGCTGGATATTGCAAAACAAATACTATTAATAAACAGACCACCATGACAACTGGGTTTGTGTTTAGGTGGCAGGTCTGCATGTGTTTCCTCCTAAGTCTATTCCCCTCATTCTCCAAAACAGACATATACACAGGCTGTGAGTCAGGTTGCAGGGAGCAAGTATGGAGTCAGAGGAAACTACCTCCCACTCCAGTCCCTAATGTAGGCTTCTTGCTTGTGACTTCCCCCAGCCTGAAATATGACTTGGCCCCACTATCAGGTTGGACATGAAGGAGGATGTGGATAATCAGTTTTTCTAGGAGTGAGAGAACATCATTCCCAAGTATAAGCAGACACAGGTCTGGCTACTCCTTTGACAGAGGCAGGGGCTCATCTCTCTCACTGTGCCTTTGGTCAGAGGGTTCCGGACCTCTTGGGAAACAAGGCAGTGAGGAGCTGTCCACACTCCCAAGCCCCCACACCTACCACTTTGGCCCCCTCACCATGGCCCTTCTGGGTGGCCGAGACACAGAGCTGGTGCCCCAAGGACACAAGACATGAAGACTTCAATCGACAAAGTCACTGATCAGCTTGAGATTCTACAGTGAGTCCTCTGTCCCCCAAGGAATCTCATCTCAACCATTGGTTTTGTTATTAGAAAAGGCTTTTCTGAGGCAGGACATGCCTTTCCAGTTTTCCTCACCCATAGGAAAACAGGCTTAGCCCAGATTTTCTGCCCATCCCTGCAAGTTTCCCCCGGGTAAAAAAGACTCTGATGTCAGGACCTGGGCTACCACTAAGTCAGAGAGATCCCTTCTGGTAACCCTGAAGGTAAGAATAAGTCTAGATCAGAGGTCAGAACCCTGAGCATGTGTTCACTCTTTCTCATGGGAGGGTGACCTTGTTCTAGGTAGATCCAACCTCACCCGAGGAATCACAGAGCCAAAGGCTGGAATCTTTAAGAATTCTCAGACTCCAGTCCTCCCCAGGGTCTCCCTGAGGCCTGTCTCACCAAAGCATTCTTCTGTTTGTAGATCTTTCAGCAGGTCTTGAAGAAAATTCTCCCACAGCTGTGGAGTCAGGTGTAGTCACTCCTGATGGATATTGAGAAAATGAGGGCCAAGAACACAGAGAAATACCAGATACAGCTCTTCTACATTCAGCCAGGTCAGACCCTGCCAGGAGCCCAGGTCTCTAGCTGGAGGGGAAGTCAAATCTTGGGCAGAGAGGGCAGTGGTCAGTCACACATCCTGTGCATAGACAGTGACATGAGTGAGCTTTGTTCTGGTAACCCTCCCTGGCTTCAAAACCAAGAATTTTTTTTGCAGAAGAAAAAAACCTTCTTTCCTTTCAGGAAGTGAGTCCTTTGTTTTGAGGTGAGTTCCTTCTCTTGACCTTGCCCTACAGACAATGCAGGAGTAGGACAAGATATCCTCAGCAAAAAAATAAAATAAAATAAGCCCATATGTGAGCCCCTTCAGAAACCATCTTATGTTCTGAAAGTGCTATGACCTCAAGTATGGCCTTTGGGGGGTTGGAGGGTCCCAGGAAAAATAGAAAAATCAAGAAGAACAGGGGTGTCCCTGGGAGAATGGTTCCAGGGTAGAGGCAGGGGTTCCAGAAGAGGGAGTAACAGAGTTACCAAGAACTCTCCTGGACCAGGGAGTCCTAAGCACTTACTGGGCTTCAAACCCTGAGCTGGGCTGGGCTGGGGACTATTTGACCAGATCCCAGGTGGCTACTAAGGACACTGACAGCAGCAAACAAAATCATGCTGTATGGTAAAAAGTGCTCTCCATAACCAATGAGGGCTGGGAGCAGAGACTAATAAGAGGGCAGCAGGATGAGGGATATGAGAACATTCAGTGACAACACTGACAACACGAAATGCTGGGGAGGATGTGAAACTGCAGAAACTCTCATGCAAAATGGTACAACCACTTTGGAAGACAGTGGGACCAGGCCTGTTGGGCAGGGCGGGGCACCGTGAGTCCTCCCAGACCCCAAGACCACCACTGACATGACCAAGATGAAAGGCAGGAATGTAGTGAACACTTCCCTGCTTAGACCTCCCTCTGGTCATGGCCTTCTGTGCACAGCTGGACTGCTGAAGTGGCCAGAAAAGAACCCAGCACTACCCAGTGGGAGGTGCCCAGGGTAGAAGCAGGATACAGGCACTGACACCACCTAGGGCACCCCTTCCAGCCTGATTCCCACCAGCATCCCTACAGAACCTCCTGAAGCTGTCTTTGGCCTGCAGGCGTTCTTTCAGGGCATACTATCTTAGTCCCTGGAGGATGACATGATGCTGAGACCCCTTAGGCCTCCATAGCTCAGCTAAGAAGGATACAGTGTGATCTGTCCCCCAGGTGAGCTCCAGCACCAAGTACTCTCCCAAGTCATACTCTAGGGCAATGAATAGAGGGGAGTGTATGAACTCTATCAGCCCATCTCTCTGGGCATTCTCCTCCTCTTCTACTCTAAGAAGCTTCTGAAAACAGGTGATCTGGGCCTCAGGGCAGGTGCAGCTCTTGGGTTTATTGGACATGTCTCGGAGACAGGGCAGGGGACGTGAGCCAGACCTCTCCAAGTCCCTCTTCCACAGTTTCTTGCACATGCCTTTGAAGCTTCCTAAAAGGTACTGGAGAGGTCACATCCATTTGTGCAAGCATATGCCAACAGTCTTAGAAAGCAGCAGGGGTCCTTCACTCCTGAGCACCCCTGCAAGGGCAGTGGGACAACATGTCCTGAACCAAGGAGTGAGGAAAATCAATATCCTAGCCCCAGAGAGAATTTGGTGGGATCACAGACCAGACCCAGAACCCAGAGTTCAGTTGAGTATGTCAATGTCCAGTCCTAGTGTGGAGTGACAGTTCTGGAGTACAGAGGGGCCCAGTGATTGGGGGCATCTCACTCACAGTGGAACCGGTCCCATGTTAGGGTGACAAGGGGGCTTTGTTACAGTGAAGGTGTCTCCCATCTGAATTCTGGACCAGTCTGAAGCCAGGCAGAGTAGCACTGGGGTGAGGGCATGAGGCGGGGAGAACTTAGCCAGAATGAACCCTAAAATAGCCATCACAGGAGCAGCCCGAGGTGTTTGAACAGCAATCATGCCCTAGGCTGCACACACCCCTAACTCTGGGATCAGCAGCCTGCAGGAGGGTCCTCAGTGTTACCCACATGACCTAGAAGGTCAGGAAAGCACCCAGTATGCTTCCCTGAACTCCAGAAAGCTCCTCAGCCATGTGAAATCAATGTTAACAGGGAATTTGAATATTTGAAGATCTCTGAGGGGGAGGATAGGCATGGTATCCTCAAAACCTCAGCCAGGCAGCAGCATGCCTTAATCTTCACGCTAACTAACCTGGGCAACAAAGTCTCCCTTACAAGGCACAAGTTACACAACCAGAGGGACCCAACCTGGCCCCAAGCTGACCTCTGAGAGGAGATGGGCACTAGGGATGCCTACGATGTCCATACATACCTGACCACCAATGGGGCAGAAGTCTGAGGTCAAACAAATGGCACTGGGGCTCTGCTTCCAGAGTATAACACCTGCTCCAGATTATAGAACCAAAGAAAATTGGGCAAGTGAGGGTCCAGGAGGCCGGGTTCCTAGGCCTGTCAACATTGCAGGTTCATTTCATGGTTAGAAATAGAAAATGTGACCTCACTCTGTACAAGGGTGCTCCATACTGGGGATCAGAGATGCACATGGAGAAAGAGTTCCTGGAAGTGTGGGAATAACCCCTAGCTGAATCCCAGAGTCTGTGGTCTCCCTCTATTTTTAAAAATCTGACTGCTTGGGATTCTCCATTTTACATTGAGTCTGTAGCCATTGACAATTCTCTCGTTAAAGAACTTCTTAGCAGCCCCTACTGCAGTCTGCCCTGTGGAAGCTTGCAGGAAAGTGCACTGCTGCCTTTGCAAAATAATGAGTGTCCAGATCTTTCAAACTGGTAGAGATGAGTTCTTGGGTCTGGTTCAGTAATGATATCACCCAGATCACCAACATTGTCCTCTGAGGAGTCCAGATTGGAAGTCGGCTTTAGAAGCTTATCTGGTCCAGGGTCATTATTTGCATAATTATAAGTCTTTAATGTAGTGATCAACAAAGAGATCATCTGTATATGTGGACTTCTCACATCTATGTGCACTCCTCTCCTCTGTTACCCTCTCCTTTTGTCCAGATGAGCATGGCAGGGCTTATTCCTTCAGTACTTGGGATTGGTACAAACCAGTTTGTCCAACATGTCACTGGTGGATGTGGCTTTCTCCAGAAGCCAACTGGCCATGTGCATCACAGTTAGAAATTCCTCTCCCTGTATTCTTCATGTAGTGATTTTTTAAATATCTGACTTTGGCATGTCATCCTTTAAAGACAATTCTGCATCATAAACTTAAATGAGCAGGTGATATTCTAGGCCTAAGAGGCAGATCTGACAGTCATTCTTCAACTTCCTGTAGGTTTGGTACCCTTCAGTCTTCTTGAAACTCATGTGTAGCTTGGCAGCAGTAAAACACCGAATGACCTGGCACAGATTTTGCACTTGTTTTTCATACTTTTTTTTGGTAATTCAGATATGTAGATTTTCTCCAAGTCATGTCTCGCACAGAGTGAAGAAGTCTGCATCCTCCCAGTTTTGCTTGTTTTAAGTATTGAAACAAAATGAGGTTTCCATCTTGACAACAAGTGACAGTGGCTGGAGGCAGTGATATCTTTTAGGTGGAAAAGAGGACCACCACAGTCCAATGAGGGTCAGTTCTTGGGCAACTGTCTTTGATGGTATGTGATTCCTCTTTCTTGACATAAGTTGAAACTCACTTCCAAGAAATCCCCATTCTTGATGGAAATACTGAGTTTCCTGGTCTCTTCAAGAACTGGCCTGGTCAGGAGAAAGAAATGTAGATGCAACTTGAAACTACTCACATGGTATATTTGAGTGTTTTTCAACACTGCCTTCTACTCTGAATGGTCTAAGCATGACCTTAATAACAACACCGAGAAACAAAACAGAGAACAAATAGAAAACAAAAAAAATAAAATGTTAGCCCAGCAGCAGTGTCTCATGCCTGTAATCTCAGGACTTTGAGAGGCCAAGGCAGGAGGATTGCTTGAGTCCAGGAGTTCAAGAACTGTCTGGGCAACATAGCAAGACCTCCTCTTCAAAAAACAAAAATAAAATAAAATGTCAGACTAAAGTCATAACAAAAATTATCTTAAATGTAAATGGTCTAAAATAATCAATTAAAGACAAAGATTGACAAAGTAGATTAGTATAACCATGTGTATGCTCTCTAGAATAAACTCACTTCCTATGTAATAATGCACAGATTTACTATATAAAAAATCTAGCAAAAATGCAAGTATTAATCAAGAGCAGCACAGGTAGTTACATTAATATCAGATAAAGTAGGTTTCAGAGAAAATATTATTTGAGACATAAAGAAAAATTAAATAATAATGAAAGGAGACTGGAAGTGGTGGCTCACACCAATAATTCTAACACTTTGGAAGGCTGAGGTAGAGAGTCACTTGAGCCTAGAAGTTCAAGACTAACCTGGGCAATATAGTAAGATCTTGTCTCTATGAAAAATTTGTTTTTAAATTAGCATGTGTGGTGGTAAGTCCTCGCTACTGAGAAGGCTGAAACAAAAGGATCACTTGAATCCAGGATGTTGAGGCTGCAATGAGCCAGAGTCATGCAACTGCACACCAGCCTGGGCAACAGAGTGAAAGCCAGTCTCAAAAAAAAGAAAGAAAGAAAAGAATTAAAAAATGATAAAAGGTCTAATCCATCAAGAATGGCATAACAATTCAAAATGTGTATGCACCAACCAACAGAATAAAATAATGCTGTTATAGCTGGATTGCGAGAAACAATGCCAACATGCAGGGAAGGTCAGATTATGAGTTCTCTATTGAGGCCAGTGACCGAGAGCGAACTAGTGTCCCAAATAACTCTCAGTGGCAAACAGAGTGAGTAGTGGGTCGTTTAAAGGTAAACATTACATAAGCTGTACAGTTTGATATTTCTTGGCAAACCATTTGATTAGTAAGGGGTAGTAAGGAGTACGAATGGTTACAGAATTTACGCAACTAGGGAGTTTCCAATCACTGAGGGCACAGGAATGTGGGTGTACGTATAATTACAAGAAGGTTACATAAGGGAGTCATCTCTAGGCTAAGATGGAAGATCTGTTACAAAATGGAGTTACTTCCTTAAATCAAGCAAGCTATTTCAGCAGGCTATTATAGGTTTTGCAGATAGATATTTCATTCCCCCCTTTTAGTTGTTTATGAGTCAGTGTGTCATAAGTATATTATTATACTGGGGACTTATATACATAAGTTTTACAGAACTGATTTGTTGTTTGACAAAATGGATAATTTAATTTATTATGCAGGACTTGATAAGGAGACCGAGGAGAAGAGGCATGAGGGGTTTAACTAGACTAGTAACATGAGTAGTTAACCATGGTTTCCAATTAAATAAAGCCTGGAACCAGGATTTATTATGCTCTTCTTTTTTTTTTTTTTGTCATTCATTTAAAATTTTTTGGACCTTTTGGAGAGTATTTTTAATAACCCCTGATTTGTTGGCATAAAAACAGCAAGCTTTTTCAAGGGTTACGCAGAGTCCCCCTTGGGATAGGAAAAGTAATGATTCTGAAGGATAACTTCAGCCAAGGATTTCACCTGGTCATGGAGGTGGCTCATGGCAAATTGCAGATTCCTTAGGTTGCCATTAATTTTCTGGGCAAGGTTAGATAAACCCAGTTCTTCACGGACCAGGGCAGCAGTGCTAATTGTAGCTGTTCCTGCTATACTTAGCCCAACTAAGGCAGGTACTACCAATGGAACAGTGTGTTTTGAATGAGCCATTGGAAGACCGGGGGATTAAGTAGAAGAGTTCCCCCAGGACCATTATAAGCATAAACTTGAGGCAGTACATGAACAGTAATATACAAGGTAAGTTGATTAATTAACCTTTTGTTAGTAGCACATTTTGTAAGGCCTGTAGAGCTAGCTAACCAGGTGTTGGCAGGGGCCATGGGCCATGGATTTGGCCACAGTTAGGGTAAAGGATAAGTTACAAATATTAGAGAATGGAGAAGATGTTAGATTGAAACCTGGAGTTACAAGGCAGGAGGCTTTACCAGTTACATTACCTAGAGTAATGTGAACCATTTCCAGAGTGCAATTAGTTCTTTATATGATAGGATTTTCAACTCCTAGGCCCACATAGTAAGGGGGTTTTGGCTTTAAGCAAAGCCAGCAGTCTGAGGCCAACTGAGGCATAGTAACATTAAGTAGATGGTGCATATTATTTAACATAGAAAAAAGACTGGGTGGTTGATGAGCCAGGTTTGGAAGTGGTTGTTGAAAACTTGGAAGCTGTTGAGATGAAACCAGGGTAGTGGGTTGGTTGGCAGAAGGCAGAGGCTGAGGTGGCTGGTGGTAACCGAACAAGGGATTCTTCAGCTCTGCCAACAGCCCTATAGGCTTGATTAAGGTTCTATAGGTGATTGTTTGCCACCAGATGGTGAATAAAGCACCATGGTTAAACACATTTATATAGAGTTGTATACCCCAGGTATTTTCTGTACTCCAGGAATAATGGAGATGATTGGTAACCTTTATATATATAGGTTGTTCCAGACCAGCACCCAGACAAAGGGTAATTTCAGAGGTGTTATTAGACCCCCCACTGTAAGTTGCAGTGGTGACACATTTCCAGTCTGGGCAAAAGAAATTGTTTTCCTGGTTATAGCTGTGGTCAGTGGGATTACTGGGACAGAGATAAAAGTTTACATTCTTTATATAACTGGGGGCTGCCCACTGTTTGCATGATTGGCTGTAGTAATGATTTTGTATACCATGTTTACCATACAGATTTTCAGATATACATTTCTTTTTTATTTGTGCCAGGTTAGGAAGGTTTACTTTAAACTGGACCGGGGGTGAACCTTGGATCCAGGTTTGGATTGCTAGAACCTTCCCTGATGTAAAAGAGGTTAAAGAAAAGGTATAGGCAGTACGGTAAGTTATTCCAGGAGGGGGGAAACGAATTAAAAAGCAACATCATAACATGGTAGGGCAATAACACATTCTATGCACAGGAGATAGGACATAATTAACAGAGATTTTTGCCACATTTTTAACCTGCAGGAGCTGTGGTAAGCAATTTTGCACCAAAACCCCCAAAAATGGGATTACAAAATCAAGAGGTAAAATTAACAACCAGTCTGTTTGAGTTTCACGGTTTAGTTGTACATTGAAAGGTGACCCTGAGAGGGTTTTTGGTGTTCTTGGTTGCAGTTCAGGTGGCTGTCTTTCCTTGTTGAACAAGGGAGTGGATATTTTGGGTCCCTTGCCACCACAGTGCAGTCAATGACACAAATTGGTGGAGTTAGGTTAGTTTCCCCGGTCCTTTTAACTTGGGTGTGGTGAATTCAAGCTGGTATCCTGTCTACCTTGATTGTTGTTGGAGTGGTGAGAATGATGAGAAATAGTCCCTTCCAGGTAGGGATTAGTTCTTTTTTCAGGAACTTTTTGATGAAAACCAGGTTGTCAACTGGACTCCATGTTGACAAAGCATGGAGGATGGAGTGGGCGAAATAGCACAAACATTGGAGTATACAGTTGCCTGGATCTGTTGTAGAGACTGGACATACTTTAATAGAGATTGGTTAGTTGTTTTTTTCTAGAATGGGATCCCACAATTAGGGCAACAAAGGAGGGAGTGTTCCAAACGTGATTTTATATAGAGTAAACCTAGCCTTATATGGGTTGCATTGAGTATGGAGAAGAGCTATAGGTAAAAGCTTTACCTATGTTTACCGGTTTTTATTATTAATTAGTAGATTTCAGAGTCTGGTTTATGTGTTCTACCTGCCCAGAACTTTGTGGTTGGTAAGCATAATGCAATTTTTGGTTTATGTTTAGTGTCTTTTTTTTTTTTTTTTTGAGTTGGAGTCTCACTCTGTCGCCCAGACTGGAGTGCAGTGGCCACTCCCGGCCACCGCAGCCTCGCCTGCTGGGCTCCGACGATCCTTCCGCCTCAGCCTTCCAAGTAGCTGGAACTACAGGTGCGTGTTACCATGCCCGGCTGATTTTTTGATTTATTGTAGAGATGAGGTCTCGCTGCCCAGGCGGGTCTCAACCCCGTGGGCTCAGGCAATCCACTCACCTCAGCCTCCCAAAGGCATGGGATTACAGGCTGAGCCACTGACCCCGGATTGTTTAGTGCCTTTCTAACCAGCTGCACTATGAATGAGGTGAAGGCAGGACCACTGTCAGAGCCAATAAAGAGGGGGAGTTCAAACCTAGGAATAATTTCATTTAGTAAAAACCTAGTAACCATTAGGGCAGTTTCATTTTTGGTGGCAAAGGCCTTTGCCCATCCAGAAAATGCATTTTCAAATACTAGCAAATAGCTATACCCCGCATGAGGGGGCTTTATTTTAGTGAAGTTCACTTTCTATTTTTCTTTGGGAGTTGCTTCTTGAGTCCTAATACCATCTGGGGATCTGAGCCCTTGTTTTGCATTGACTTGGGCACAGGCTATGCACATAGTGTCTGCCATTGAAGCTATGTTTTTTTAATTATTAGTATGATAAAAATGATTTAACAGTTCAGTTATTTTAGTAACTCCCAAATGGGTAGTAGAATGTAGTTGTTTCACCAAGGTATGTCCCAAGGTTTTAGGCAGGATAATTTTAGAGTTCTTGATTTACCATCCAGTGGAGTCTTCGTAAGCTCCTGCTAGGTCTGCCTGTTTTTTTTTTTTTTTTCCTGGGTATAAGTAGGCTGTTTTGGGAGAGAAGGAGCTGGAAAGGTTTTAGTTAGCAAGATAGTTAGGAGCTTAACTGGGAGTTTTGCTGCCTTCCGAGCTGCCTGGTCTGCCAGGTGGTTTCCAGTTGCTTCTGGAGTATCTGAGTTTTGATGTCCCTTGCAATAAATGACAGTTACCTGGGTAGCCATATAGCCTTTAAGAGGGCTAAGATTTTTCCTTGTTTTTTATAGTCTTACCTGCCATGGTAAGAAGACCTCGTTCCTTGTAGATTATGGCATGCACATGCAATGTAGCAAAAGCATACCGGTTGTTGGTGAAGATGTTTACCCATTTCCCTGTTTCCCAGCATAGGGCCTGAGTTAAAGCAATTAACTCAGCCTTTTGAGCTGAGGTACCCTGAGGCAACACCTGTGACCAGATTACATTCTGAGCTATGGTTACAGCTGTATCAGCCTTGTGGATTTTCTTTATTACCAGGCTGCTGCTGTCTGTGAACAAGTCAGCATTAGCCTGGCTTAAGTGAGTGTTCCAAAGATCAGGCCGGCTGGCCTGAGAGATATTTAGCATGTCTTCACAATCAAGATCTGGTGTTTCCAGATTGTCATCAAGCAATAGGGTGACTGGATTGAGGCATTGCATAGGAGAGAAAGTTAGTCTAGGTTGGTCAAGCAAGAGACTTTAATACTGAGTGATACTAGCGTTTGGCATTCAATGGCCAGAGGCTCCCTGGAGCAGAGTTTCTATGGCATGGGGAACAGTCAAAGCCATATTATGGCCAAAGGTTAATTTATTTGCCTTTTTTTTAACTAGTATGGCCATGGCTGCTATGGCCTGAAGACAAGATGGCCAGCCAGAAGCCACTGGATTTGGGTTATTTTGACAAATAAGCCACCAGTCTCTTTCATGGCCCTAGGGTTTGAGTGAGGACACCTTTTGCAATTCCTTGTTGTTCGTGAATGAGCAAGTGGAAAGGCTTGGTGACATCTGGAAGGGCTAGAGCCAGGGTTTGGGTCAGGGCTGTTTTTTACTGCCGGAATGCTTGTTCCTTAGTAACAGTTCAGTTTAGGAGCTGATTCCCTGCCATGGCTGTGTACAGAGGCTTAGAAATTTCATCAAATCCTGGTATTTATAGTTGACCATACCCTGCCACCCCCAGGAATTCCCATACCTGTTTTTTGGTGGTAGGCGTGGGGATTTGAAGAATGGCTTTTTTTTTTCTTTTTTCTTTTTAGCTGAGCTTAGGGCTTGTTTACCTTTTCTTAGTCAGTATTTTAGGTAGGAAATTTTGGTGGAGCAGAGCTGTTCCTTTTTTGCTGATACTGATACCCCAAGTCTTGGAGAAGCTGTTGCAGAGCCTTGGTACCTTGTAAACAAGTGTCCAGGTCTGCAGCTGCAAGTAAGGAATTATTAACATACTGGAGTAAAGCACATTCAGGGCGTAGGGTATGGAATCCTGACAAATTCTGTGGCAAGGCTTTCCTGAAAAGAGTTGGGGAGTTTTTGAAACCTTGTGGTAACCGGCTCCAGGTTAACCGACTGGTGTGCCCTGAGTCAGGATCTGTTCATTTAAAAGCAAAGATAAGTTGACTGACAGGGGATAAAGAAATGGAGAAATGCATTCTTTAAATCCAGTACAGTATATACCTGATGTTGAGGAGGAAGCAGGCTGAGCAAAGTATATGGGTTAGAAACAGTAGGATGGATAGTTTTAACTTGCTTATTAATTTTTTTTAAGTTTTGAACTGGTTGAAAATTAGAGATTCCTGTTTCCTGAACTGGCAAAAAGGAGTGTTTCATGCTAACTTACATGAGGTTAAAATATTAGCAGCTAAGAGTTTTTTGACATGAGGAGCAATTTCTTTCTGGGCCTGTAAACTTATAGGGTACTGATCAATGTGAACAGGAGTAACTGATGCTATTAAACTTATCACCACTGGAGGGTGATGTTTTGCCAGTCCTGGTGGGTTGATCGCTGTGCAGACTGAAGGAAACTCCTGTTGTAACTGTAGAAGTAAACTTTTTTTATTTTTTATTTATTTTATTTTTTAATTTTTATTTGTTATTTTAATGTAAAGATGTGGGATACAATTCGGGGTTAGGTATACAAGCATTGATCATGCAGATACCCCTGTTAATGAGGTATGCCCCTCCCTGCCCTAGCAGTTTCCCTCAACTGCCATTCCCACCCCCCCAAAAGTTTCCCATTACTGCCATTCACTTTCTTATAGCATCATAATTGTTCAAGATCCTCTTATGAGTGAGAACATATGGAACTCTGTTCTTTGTTTCTGTGATAAATTACTGAGTATGATCAACTCCAAATCCATTCAGGTTGCTGCAAAGTCCATATATTTGTCATTCTTTATGGCTGCATAATATTCCATTGTGTATATATACCACATTTATTTTATCCAGTCCAGCTTTGATGGGCAACATGGTTGGTTCCATGTTTTTGCTATTGTTAATAGAGCTGCAATAAACATTTGTGTGCATGTATCTTCTTTGTAGAATAATTTAAGTTCCTGTAGGTATATTCCCATTAGGGGAATTGCTGGGTCATATGGAAGGTCAATTTCTAGTTCTTTCAGAAATCTCTGAAGATATACGGGCAACCAACAGACACATGAAAAAGTGTTCAGTCTCACTCATCATCAGAGAAATGCAAATCAAAACCACATTTAAATACCACCTAACCTCTGTAAGAATGGCCATCATTCATAAAACAAACAACAACAGATGCTGGCAAGGATGTGGAGAAAAAAGAACACTTCTACACTGCTGGTGGGAATGCAAACTTGTACAACTTCTCTGCAGAAGTAAACTTGACAGAGCATTTTCAGTAGAGGACTTAGAGGAAGTTAAAAGATATGTTTTAGAGAGCAGAACCATTAGGAGTATTTGATAGGCAGGAGGAATGAACATTTCAGTTTTGTGAGGTGAAAACGCAATGATAGCTTTTACCTTTCAAAGTAAGTCTTGACCCATAAGAGGGAATGGGCAGTCTGGGGCTATTACAAATGAGTGAGTGACTTGCTTTTGTTCCAAACTGACAATTTGGTTGGAAGTGAACCTGCAATTAGTAACTGCCCCTATTGCCCCCTGGACCAAAACCTGCCTTTTAGACATAGGTCCCAATGGTGTTTTCAGGACCGAATATTTTGCCCCAGTGTTCACTAAGAGTTCAACTGGGTGGTGAACAATAGCTGTTGTTACCATGGACTCTTGAGGGCCTAAAGAGAAAGAGCTGTGATCCCATCAATCTGAATTATTTCCAGCCTTTATAGCAGATGGCAGAACCAGAAATGGTTTAGGGTTTTTTGTTGTGGGCGAAGGGGGCAATCTTTGACCCAATGCCTGAGTTCCTTGCAATAAGCACACTAGTTTTTTACCAACTGAATGCATCCGGGTTTCTGACACTTTTGACCCTTTTGGTTATTGAACGTTTGATGAGGAGGCTTGGAATTACCCCCTGAGACCTGGAGCACTGTTACCAGGATTTTTTTTGCAGCCTTGTCAGCTGCCTGCACTGCCTGCTTTTGTTTCTCAACATCTCGGTTATTATAAACTTTGTGGGCTATTTTGAGCAGCTGAGAAATATTTATTGCCACAAAACATTCCAGTCTTTGTAACTTTTTTCTAATGTCTGGAGCTGCCTGAGCCATGAATGTGAGATTTATAGCTGGAGCATTCTCAGGAGCCGAGGGATTAAAAGGGGTGTAGGTTCAAAATGCCTCTTGGAGGTGCTCAAGGAACAACCCTGGAGAATCCTTGGGTCCCTGGAGAATTTCAGTGGTTTTGGAAAGATTGATAGGTTTTCAAGCTGCTCCCTTTAATTCTGCTAATAGAGTCCAGTGATAGGAGTTTAATGCCCTGGATCTTGCTGAGGTATTAGTGTCCCAGTCTGGGTGAGAAGGGGGAAAATTTTTATTTAGTATATTTTGTTTTTTTTCCTTGTGTGTCCCCAATGGAGTCCAGAATAAACTTCCTGGCCTCAGTTTTAATGTGTTCCCTCTCTTCAGCAGTAAACAAAGTGACAAGGAGCTGTTGACAATTATCCCATGTGGGACAAAGGGTATGCATAGCTGATTTCATTAAAGAAATTAAGGCCTGTGGCTTAGTTGAGAATGGGGAGTTTTGATACCTTCAGTTATATAAGTCAGAAGAGGAAAAGGGAGTATATACCATAAACAACTGCCAGTTTGATTTGCCCCCGACATAGAAGGAACTTCTTGGAGGGGAAGGAGTGCAGTCAGATTAGTCCAGGACTGGAGTTGAGCAGCCAAAGGCGGAGAAGACAAAAAGGGGTTAGAACTGGAAGCAGCCTCAACTGCAGCTGGAGCTGGGAACAGTTGTGGACAAAGGGAGATGGTGGAGGTAACAGTGGGTGAGGAAGCCTGGGAAGCATATGGCAGAGGGTTAGAGTTAACTGGATTATTAAGAGGATTCTTAGTAGAAGGGGCAAAACAGAATACAACCCAAAGGAAGCAGAGGCTGCAGGTAATGGGTATGGTACAATCTTTGCCTCAGGGACAAGTGGCTTAGGCAAAGGAGAGTTCATGACTGAGGATTAGTACATTCTGGCCACTTAAGAGATAAAGAGACCAGGACTCTGGTGGTTTCAAAAGAACATGCCTTTAACCAGGATGGTGGGTTCTCGATGAAACTTAGCCACTGATTAATATAGGGGAACTGATCTGGATGGCCAGGATTCTCCATCACAACCTTCCAAGCAGATTCAGTAATTTTAACATTCAGAGAGCCTGTACAGGGCCATCCTACTTTAAATGCAGGCCAGTCTATATTACAGAGAGTTTGGAGTCTGCCTTTTGAGTGGCAGATAGTCCTCAGCAAATGCAAAAGAGAAATTTCTCAGCATACAGTCCAGAGGACTGAATGATTTCGAATTCTGAGATCCCGTGACATACAATAAGCAAGCAGTACAATGACAAACAGACAGACAAATGATGCAACCAAACCAAAATGAAAGGCACAAATTTCTGGAACACCTCAGGGCAGAAAACAGAGGACTCTATTCAGCTAATGTTTTGGCTCTGTGAATAGTGTCCAAAGGGTGACCTTCTCAGGTTGTTTCTCCCTTAACCAGAAACAAAAACAGAAACTGTGGTCTTAAGCTAGCAAACAGAAAACCAAAAAAATCTTATCTTTTAGGAGACTATAAACAGAGTTAAATTCTTTTGCAGTAACAGCCTCAGGGCAGAAGATTACAGATTCCTGGCACAGCCTCAGGGCAGAAAGCTACAGATTCCTTGTACAAAATTAAGGCCATAAACAAAACAAATTAAACAGGACAGAGTGTTATTGGTAAACAAAACAAATTTTACCTCCTAGGAGAATGAGATGAATAAAGGCCAGAAGAAGTTTCTGACCTGTGGACCAGTCCGAAGGTACAGCAGAGCCAAGCCCTGAAGCAAAAAGCATATCCATTAAGCAAAGCAAGGAAAGTGGCCAAGGATGACAGGGGTTTATATTAGAGGACAGTAGAACTGTCAAGCAATTTCCAGCTTTGGACAGCTCTAGTTGTTTTGGGTCAAAATGTGCTGCTTATGAAAGGAGTTTCTGGTGACTGAGATCCTGCCAGTTATTTTCCTGGCTCTTATGTGTTGCAGTTTTCCCTTTGAGCACTGACAGCACTTAAAGAGGCCCCGGGGCACTGGATGACCAGTCCTTATGTGCACCCCCGGATGGGGCAACCCTCAGGAGCACTGAGAGAACTTTCCAGCTTCTGAGCGATCTGTCTCTAGGATCCTCTCCTCTTGTCTGATCACCTTCTGGGATCTGGCATGGATTAGGTCTGCTGCACTTCTGATCAAGCTTGGGGCTTTTCGGAACTTACAGAGTCCTGCATAACTAAAATAAAGCATTTTCTATGAGGCCCTTGCACATCATGGGAATTGATCCCTGACACCTTTGCAAGTCCCTCAGTAGCCTAAGGGAATCTGTTTGCACTGACTGAAGGAAAGAGTGCTTCTTATCTTTGACCTGGACCAAAGCCAGGGTTCATAAGACTGGAGCTTCCTATTTTCCTGGGGACCTTTGCTGCCTACATGAATATTATACAAACAAAAAGGAGACAGTAACACTTAGGAAAATATAAAATGACATGAGATGAAGAACAATTATCCAAGAGAAGCAGAATTTTACCAACATAAGAATAACAAAGCAGCTGGCTTTTTAGAAAATGCAAATGCAAACAAGAGCACTAACAGGTCAGCTCAGCATTTTTCTGGCACCTACAGAGTGGCCCCAGAGGACCCAGATGAGAAAGCTTTCCCCACTCCCTTAGTGATTAAGAGGGACCCAAACTGAAACCAAATACTGAACTGAGACTTTGTTCAGCAAAAAAAAAGAGTTTAAGGAGTGGCCTCATCAGGCTTTAACCTCCTTAACAGGAGTATGGCCATAAATAGAATAAACAGATTCTTACCTCCTAGGAGAACACAGATGGACTCACGTATTTTTGAAGCGTGAGGAAGTTAGCAGTCATTCTGTCTCCCTCCGAGCCAATTAAGAGGTTATGGGGCCCTGGAATGACCCAGGGGGCGCCTTCCTTATAATGCCTTCACTAAGCCAGGGAGAGCAGGAGCGAGGCCTCCTCCTGAGTTTGGCAAAATATCTTGCTGGAGCCTCCAAATGTTACAGCTGGATTGCGATAAAAAATGCCAACACACAGTGGAAGGTCAGATTATGAGTCCTTTATTGATGCCAGCGACCAAGAGTGGACTAGTGTCCCAAATAACTCTTGGCGGCAAACAGAGTGAGTAGTAGATCTTTTGAAGGCAAACATTACATAAGCTGTACAGTTTGATTAGTAAGGGGTAGTAAGGGGTATGGATGGTTACAGAATTTACACAACTAGGGAATTTCCAATCACTGAGGGGCATAGGAATGTGGGTGTGCAGTATAATTACAAGAAGGTTACATAA
Organism: Carlito syrichta; assembly: GCF_000164805.1. Taxonomy (NCBI): domain Eukaryota; kingdom Metazoa; phylum Chordata; class Mammalia; order Primates; family Tarsiidae; genus Carlito; species Carlito syrichta. Next base: position 32,246 of record NW_007231940.1, read on the forward strand.
GGTGGCCATCTCTAGGCTAAGACGAAAGATCTGTTACAAAATGGAGTTACTTATTCAGATCAAGCAAGCTATTTCAGCAGGCTAATATAGGTTATGCAGATAAATATTTCAATGTGAATCAGAAACTCTAACTCTAACACTGAAAGGAAAAATAGACAATTAGACAAATACACAATTATAGTTGAAGACTTTGACATTTCTCTCTAAAACACAGAACAAAGAACATTATAGCAGCAAATATGCAAAAAAGTAGAACAATTAAACACCATCACCAACCAGCAGGCTCTAGTTGACATTTGTAGAACAATTTAATTTACAACATCAGAATAGGCATTCTTTTCAAGTGCCCATGGAACATAAAGCAACATAAACCATCTTGTGGGCCATCAAACAAACTTGAACACTTTTTTAAAAAATTGGAGTCTCACTCCATCACCCAGGCTGGAGTGCACTGGCTTGCTCACAGCCATCCTAGTGTTGACCTGCTGGACTCCGACGATCCTTCAGAAGGCCTTAGCCTTCCAAGTAGCTGGAACTATAGGCATGCACTACCATGTCCAGTTAATTTTTTATTTATTGTAGAGATGAGCTCTTGCCAAATTGCCCAGGCTGATCTCGAACCTACAGGCTCAGGCAATCCAAAGTGCCGGGATTATAGGCTGAGCCATTGAGACTGGCCACTTGAACACATTTTAAAAATCAAATTATACAAAATTTGTTCTCTGACTATAACAAAATCAGACTAGAAACCAATAGCAAAGACAACATGAACATCTCCAACTGTTAAAACTTAAAGGGGAAGTCTCTGGGAAAACCAAAAACACATTGAACTGAAAGATGATAAAAAGACAACATATCAAAATTTGTGAGACACAGAAAAAGCAGTGCACAGAAGAAATTTACAGGACTAAATTAATTTATTAGAAAAAGCAAGCCAACAAATAATGCAATCTTCCACATGAAGAACTTTTAAAAAGAACAGTAAGCTAAACCTAAAGGAAGTGTAAGGAAAGAAATAATAAAAAAAATAAGAGATACAAAATTGAAAATAAAAAATACTAGAAATAGATCAATGAAACTGACACCTGATTACTTTTAAAAATCAATAAAATGAACAAACCTCAAGAAAGAATAAGTACAACAACAACAAAAAAGACACAAATTACCATACTGGGAACAAACAGGGATATCACTACAGACTCTGCATACATTAAAAATGTAATAAGGTACAGCTGTCATAATAAAATACCAGAGTCTAGGTGACTTAACCAAAAAATATTTTTCTCACAGTTCTGGACATTGGAAGCCCCACATCAAAGTCCCAGGACAATTGGTTTCTCCTGAGGGCTCTGTTTTTGGCTTGCCTTCTAGTTGTGTCCTCACATGGTCTTTTCTCTGAGAGTGGCCCAACCTGGTACCTCTTCCTCTATGCTCATGGAAATAATCATGTTGGATTATGGCCTCATCCCTATGGCCCAATTTAACCTTAATTATCTGTTAAAAAAACACATCTCCACATGCAGTCATAATGAAGGTTAGGACTTCAATACATTAATTTTGCAGAGACACAATTCAGTCTGAAAGGACATACTACAAGCAACTCTACAACATAAAAAATTTAACAGCTTAAATGAAATGAACAAATTTCTCAAAAAACCCCAGAAACTCTCACATTCACCCAATGAACACTGATATTTTTAATAGCTCTATATTATGAAGTAAATAAAAATTATAATTTTAAAATAAAAAAATCCAGTCCTAAATAGTTTCACTGAGTTTTCTATCTAGTATTTAAAAAAGAATTAATATTATTTCTACTCAATATCATTCAGATAGTAGAAGAAGAAGGAACACTTCCCAATACATTTCAGGAAACTAGCACTACCTTCAAACACAATCAGAGAAAGGCAGCATAACAAAAGAAAACTGAAAAAACAATATGCCTCTTCCATATTGATTTGGAAATCACTAGCAAAACATTATTAACAGGACCATATCTCTTCAACCATAGGAAAATTTCTAAGAATCGTAGTCATAAAGACTTGAGGGAAATCTAAGGAAATTATTAAGAATCACAGTTATAGAAGTTTATCTTGATTACTTTGAAATTTTTGCCCTATTTATCTATCTATCATCTATCAAGACCACATTAGGTTTTATTATCTATATCAGATGAAACTAATGTAGTGAGCAACACTTATTAGATTTCATGCTTTTCTGCCAGAATAATGACATGGATAACCTTGAAGTCCAGTTTCTTCATAAGTGTCCATATCCAGTGATAAAATTTATTTCTCTATGAATCAAATAATAATTCTCATAAAATGCTAAAAGCAAGACATAATGTCTGACAAAAAGAAAATAAGGCAAATTGAGTAGTTAAATATCACTGTAGTACATTATGTACAAGGATCTTACTGTAGCATTTTTTATGATACTAAAACTAAAAATAATCTAAATTTCTATCAAAGAATGAACAGTTAAACAGACAATAGAATAAAATACAATGCACCCATTCATTAGAGTACACTTAAGACCTAAACGTAAAACCTCAAACTGTAAGAACCTTAGAAAATGCAGGAAATACTCTTATGGAAGTTGAAACTGGCAACCGATTCCTGACCAAAACCTGAAGTGCCCAGGCCATAAGAGATAAGACAGGCAAGTGGGACCTCATTAAACTGACAAGCCTCTGCAAAGCCAAAGAAACCATCAAAAGAGCAGGGAGACAGCCCACAGAATGGGAAAAAATATTTGCCAACTGTATATCTGACAAAGACCTAACATCTAGAATCTACAAGGAACTCAAATGCACCAAAAGGAAAAAAAACAAACAGCCCCTTTAAAAAGTGGGCAAAAGACATGAATAGACACTTCTCAAAAGAAGATATACAGGTGACCAACAGACACATGAAAAAGTGCTCAGCCTCACTCATCATTAGAGAAATGCAAATCAAAACCACATTGAGATACTACCTAATCCCTGTAAGAATGGTCATCATTAATAAAACAAACAACAACAGATGCTGGCGAGGATGTGGAGAAAAAGGAACACTTCTACATTGCTGGTGGGAATGTAGACTAATACAACCTCTTTGGAAGACAGTGTGGAGATTTCTGAAGGAACTTGAAATTGACATTTCATATGACCCAGCAATACCCCTATTGGGAATATACCCGGAGGAACTCAAATCATTCTGCAAAAAAGATACCTGCACACATATATTTGTTGCAGCTCTATTCATAATAGCAAAAACATGGAACCAACCATGTTGCCCATCGAAGCTAGACTGGATGAAAAAAATGTGGAATATTATGCACAATGGAATATTATGCAGCCATGGAGAAGGACAAATATATGGACTTTGGAGCAATATTGGATGGATTTGGAGTTGATCATACTCAGTGATTTATCACAGAAACGAAGAACTGAGTTCCATATGTCCTCACTCATATGGTGACCTTGAGCAATTTTAAAGCTGTTGGAAGGCGATTGGCAGTAGCAGAAAACTGTCAGGGGAAGTGGGGTAGGACTGGCAGTTGGGGGAAGCTGCTAGGGGAGGAAGGGGCATGCCTCATCAACAAGGGTACCTGCATGATCAATGTTTGTATGCCTAGCCCTGAATTGTATCCCACATCTTTATAATAAATAAATAAATAAATTTAAAAAAGAATAAAATACAATGCACCCATTCATTAGAGTACACTTAAGAACTGAAAAATACTAAGTTAGAATCATGTGTACTGATATGAAAATATGTTGATAATATATAGTTTGAGAAATAGCAAAATAAAAAATATAGTATTGTATAATTGATGTTTAAAAACTTTATATGTATTTATAATTTATTTTAAAATACCCAGATGAGAGGACTTCCATCAAGATGAAAATGGAACAGGTGGGACTGTGAGAGTCTCTGCAAAAGCAAGTATCCATAAAGACTCTCTGTGTGAGTGGGTGTGTGCTGGTGGGTGAATGAAAGTCTGTCTGAGGGAAGACAAGTTCATGCACCCAGGCCTCTTCTCCAGAGATGACTGCATCCCCACACCACCCTGAGATTGGAGCTGCCAGCACGCAGGATCATCTGTTGTTCTCAGGGCTCTCCTGAGAAGAGGCAGCAGAAAGCAGCCAGTCTTCATCACCTGGTGCCTGACCCACACCATCACCTGTGCCAGCAGAGCACTGTGAGTCCAGATCCATGGAGAGAGAAGATGGGAGAGAGCAGGAGATTAGCCCCATCACCAGTGAGGAAACACTAACTGGAGCCATTTTCTCTGTCCCTGGACTAGGCAGAGACCTGCATTGCCCCACCCAGCTCCACCTAGCCTCCAACTTGGGACCTAGAGGTAATCTCATCAAGCTCAGATAGACAGACGCCCCTCCCCCACACTGGATTAGACACAGAAAGGTCAGATCTGAGCAAGAGGCTTGACAGGCAGCAAGCCAGGTGAGTCCAGATCTGATCCACCCTCCTCACACAGTAGTCTGTGGGGCCTCTGACTCTCTGAGAGCAGACCTATCAGCCTGCACAGAGAGCTTAAGGAAAGAGCAGGAGATCAGAACTGAAAGTTGGACTTCAGTAACAACCCCAGAGTGAGTTTTGTTTCTTTGCCTGTTTATTTGTTTTGTTCTTTTTTTGTTTGAGGTTTCTTTGTTTTTGATTATGTTTTCGAACTTGCTTTGTTTCTGTTATTTCATTGTTTTTTTAGACTTCCTGTTTGTGTGTGAGTAGTTTTGATGGAGAGTACATTAATGGGGGAGGGGTTGTCGGTTTGCATGTTTATATGGCCGCCTGTATTTTTAAAAATCTTTTCTGTCATTGTTTGTCTTTTTTCATTTGTTAGTTAGTACGTCTGCCTTCTTCTTCTTCTCTCTCCACCTCCCTCTCATCCCCCTCCTTTTTTTTTCCATTATTTTCCTTTTACTTACTTCATTTTGCTTTCAGGGGGCAAGCCCATATCCCCACTGCATAAACAGATTGTAGGGCAGTGAGAAGTGGGTTCCAGGGGGCCCATGCATTGGTCAGTGGATACAGGGATCTGCAGATCGATTCTGAATCATCCCCCTTCAATTAAATTTCAAAGCTGCAAAAAGTACAGCCATCCACCCAAAGTCCAGCTCCAGAATTGAACAAAGCCAGAGGAACCACATAAGGAAGAATAGGAGATTGAACAAACAGAAGTAAAAGCTACCCTCTCATCCCTGAACAAATGAATTAAAAAAAGAGGTTAAAAAAAGAAGGTAGAAAATCTACACAAATGAAAACCAAAGAAAGGATATGGGACTCACACAGACCCCTGGGAGGTCAGCCACTGAAAATACAGACTTCGGAACACAAACAATGAAGAGCCCTCAGAATGACTGGTCTCAAACCATAAACCCAGACATCAAGACATTAATATAGAGAATAAGTAGAATTAAGAAGAAACAAGAGGAAAGAATGAAGGAGTTGATAATTGTGATAACAGCAATAAAGAGCACAGTGAATGAAATAAATAACAAACTGATAAGCATGGAAAGCAGAATTAACCAAGCAGAAGAATGAATCTCAGAGCTTGAGAACCAAATATGGAATTAACCCAAACTGTTAAAAGCATAGAAAAGAAGCTTGAAAAAACGGAACAAAACCTCCAAGAGATGAACCATTCATTCAAGGGGTCAAACCTAAGATAAATTGGAATTCCTGAGGCAAATAGAGAGACAGAGGCCACCGTGGAACAAACATTCCATGAAATTATCTAAGAAAACTTTCCTCATCTCATCAGTGATGTGACCATTCAAACACAAGAGATTCAGAAAAACTCTTCAAGACAAGAAATGAGAAAACCAATTCCTAGGCACATAGTAATTTGCCTACAAAGTAGGTATAAAAGAAAAAATCCTATAGGCAGCAAGAGAAAAAAGTCAGACTACCTACTGAGGAAGGCCAATTAGAATAACAGCACATATCTATACAAACAATTCAGGCTAGGAGAGCCTAATCTTCAAAGTTCTCAAACATAAACAATTTCAAACAAGAATTACCTGCCCAGCTACGTTAAGCTTCATCATTATGGAGAATTAAAATCCTTCCCAGATATTTAATCCCTAAGAGCTTATGCTGCCTCCAGATCAGCTCTAGACGAAATACTTAAGAAAGTATTAAACACACAAGAAAAGAAAAAAAAAATGACAATGCCAATGAATCACCCTAAAAACCAAAAGAGAGACAACAAACAAAAAGCAGCAGCAACAACAAACTTTATAAGAACCTCATGACAGGGATAAACTCTCACATCTCAATAATTGACCTGAATATGAATGAACTAAATGCACCACTGAAAAGACATAGAATGGCAAAATGGATAACATATCATGAGACAACAATATATTGTCTCCAAGAGATTCACCAAAAAAATCACTCACAGTCTCAAAGTCAGAGAATGGGAAACAAAATTTCAGGTGAATGGAACACAAAAGAAAGCAGGAGTCATGATCCTAAAATAAGCTATCAAAAATTTAAAAAAGATATGGAAGGTCACTATATAATGATAAAATGTTCACTCCATTAACAGGAAATATTCATCCTAAATATATAAGCACCTAACATAGGAGAAGCTTCTAGGTAAACTTACAAAAGATATTGACTCTAACACTATAATAGCTGGGGACTTTAACAGCCCATTCACAACCCTAGGCAGATCATCAAGACAAAAAATTAATAAGGATATCCAGAAACTTAACATAACACTTGACCAAATGGACTAATTGGTACCTACAGAACACTCCACCCAACAATCACAGAATATTCATTCTACTCATCACCACATGGAATGTACTCTAAGATCAACCACATCATTGACCATAGATCAAGCATAGACAAATTCCATAAGATTGAAATACTGCCATGCACCTTCTCAGACCACAGTGGAATAAAAATAAATATCAACACCAATAAAGTTCCCCTTGAACCCACAAAGACATGGACACTAAACAGCAATATGCTAAACAACTCCTGGGTCAATATGGAAATCAAAACAGAGATTAAATGATACCTGGAAACAAATGAAAATGGAGAAACATCTTACCAAAATCTCTGGGAAGCCATGAAAGTGGTATTCATAGAAACATTCATATATCTATGAATACAATGAGGAAAATGGAAATATCACAAGTTAACAGCCTAACAAGTCACCTAAGAGAGCTAGAAAAGCAAGACCACCAAAAATCCCTAACTTCAGCAGAAGAATCTAGAGTACCAAAATAAAAGCACAAATTGAGGACATAGAAAACAAAAAAATAATACAAAAAACCACCACCAACAAAAAGCTGGTTCTTTGAAAGGGTAAATAAAACTGATGGACCCCCTAGCTAGGCTGACCAAGAAAAAGAGAAAAAAGCCCAAATAAACACAATCAGAAATGCAAAAGATCAAGTCACAACTGACCTCTAGGAAATTCAAGATTATCAGAGAATACTATGTACACTTGCATGGAAACAAACTTGAAAAGCTAAAGGAAATGGAGGACTTTCTGACATCACAAAACCTCCCCAGATTGAAACACAAAGAAATCAATACCTTAAACAGATCAATAATAATCCAGGAAATTGGCTATGTCATAAGGAAACTACCTCCAAAAAAAAAAAGCCCTGAACCAGGTGGTTTTCCAGCAGAATTCTACAAAACATACAAGGAAGAACTGATACCAATCCTATTGAAAGTATTTCAGGTGATTGAGAAAGATGGAACCTCCCCAACTCACTTTATGAAGCTCAGATCACATTGATACCAAAACCAGGTAAAGATCTAACAAAGAAAGAGAACTATAGGTCAATATCCTTGTTGAAAATAGATGCCAAAATTCTCCTCAAGATCCTAGCAAACCAGTTCCAAAAATCATCCACCATGATCAAGTAGGCTTTATTCCTGGGGTGCAGGGCTAGTTTAACATTCATAAGACCCAGCGGGTTCGAGACCCACCTGGGCAGCGAGACCTCATCTCTACAATAAATCAAAAAATCAGCCAGGCGTGGTAGCACACGCCTGTAATTCCAGCTACTGGGAAGGCTGAGACGGAAAGATCACCAGAGCCCAGCAGGTCTAGGCTGTGGTGGCTGGGATCGGCCACTGCACTCCAGTCTGGGCAACAGAGTGAGACTCCAACCCCCCCAAAAAAAGAAACAAAAAAAACCAAAAACATTCACAAGACTGGTTGGGGTGGGAGGAGTGCGGTGACACATAGGGAGCCCCTGTGGTCTCTGTCCATTTGTCTGCCACCTTTGTTCCCTCCTGCCTCCCGCCTGGCCTTGAAGTCTAGGACATCGTCGCCAACCAGCCTGTGGTCATCGACAATATGAGCAAAAATGTTGCTCTTGGAATTTAGAAGCTGACTTAGTTTGTGCTGCTATAATAAAATATCTGAGACTGGAACTTGGAATGGTCCCACCCTGCAGAGCTCTGGGTTCCCTCACAGGCTGCACTGCCCCGCCCTCAGTCACCCTGCACTACACTGACCAGCAATGCCCGGCCATCTCATACTCCATCTCCCCCAATTCACCCCTGGCCACAGAGGGACAAGAGAACAGCTGGAGCTCCGAGACCAGGCAGAGAACTGCATTGCCCCACTCAACTCCACCCTGCTCTGCCCAGCCTTCAACTTGGGACCTAAGAACAAAGAAAGAAAAAAAGACCCAAGTCGCACTGTGACACACCAACCTGCAGTACCTGGCTGTCTGGTACCCTGCCTCACCCAGCTGGACCCGGCTGCAGTAGATTCAGAGACCAGCTGGAGCCCTGAGACCAGGTAGAGACCTGCATTGCCCCACCCAGCTCTGCCAAGCATCCAAGCTGGGATCTAAGACCTCATGCTTGTGTAGGGGAATAGTACATCATAAGGATATTGGTCAGCTTATGTGTCTGTATGATTGTATACTCTAGTTTTTTTGTTGTTGTGGCCATTGTTTTTTGTTCATTTGTTTGTTTTTGTTTTTTTCTCTTTCTCTTATCTGTCTTTGTGTCAATTTTCATTTGTTAGTTGGTACCTTTGCCTGTTTTCCCTCTTACTCTTCTCTCTCTCCACCTTCCTTTTCCCCCTTACCCCATTCCATTTCTTTCCTTTTTCTTACCTCGTTTTGCTTACAGGGAGCAAACCTATACCCCCACTGCATGGACAGATTGCAAGGCAATGGGAAGTGGGTTTCAAGGTATCCATACACCTGTTGGTGGATACTGGAATCTGCAGATAGATATCGAATCACAGCTTCCCCCCTCAATTAAATCTCAAAACTACAAAAAGTATAGCCTCCAACCTATAGTCCAGGTTCAGAATAGAACTAAGCCAGAGGAGTCACACAAGGAAGAACAGAAGATTGAGCAAACAGAAGTAAAAGCAACCAAACCACCCCTGAACAATAGATTTAAAGAAGACAGGGGAGAAAGGAAAACGTGGGGAGGAAAATCTATACAAATGAAGAAAAACCAAAAGGAGAATATAGGTTTCACACAGACCCCTGGGATGTCAGACACTGAGAAAACAGAATTCAGGATGCAAGCAATGAAGATCCCGCAGAATGACTGGTCACATACTACAAACCCAGACATCAAGACATTAATAAAGAGAATAAAAAGAATTGAGGAGAGACAAGAGGAAAATAGGAAGGAGTTGATAACTGAGTTAACAGCAGTAAAGAATACTGTGACTGAAATAAATAACAAACTAATAAGCATGCAAAGCAGAATTAATGAAGCAGAAGAAAGAATCTCAGAGTTTGAAGACCAAAATATAGAACTAAACCAAACTGTCAAAAACATAGAAAAGAAACTTAAAAAGACAGAACAAAACCTTCAAGAGATAAGTGATTACTTCAAGAGACTGACCCTAAGAGTAATAGGACTTCCTGAGGCAGAAAGAGAGACAGAGACCACCCTGGAACAAACATTCCATGGAATTATTCAAGAAAACTTCTCTCATCTCATCAGTGATGTGAAAATTCAAGCACAAGAGATTCAGAGAACCCCTGCAAGACAACAAATGAGAAGACCAACTCCCAGGCACATAATAATTCACCTGAAAAAGTAGGTATAAAAGAAAAAATCCTAAAAGTAGCAAGAGAAAAAGGTTAGACTACCTACCAGCGAAGACCAATCAGAATAGCAGCAGATTTATCTACAGAAACCCTTCAGGGTAGGAGAACTTGGAGCCAAATATTCAAAGCTCTCAAAGATAAACAATTTCAACCAAGAATAACCTACCCAGTCAAGCTAAGCTTCATCAGTGAGGGAGAATTAAAATCTTTCCCAGACATCCAATCCCTAAGAATTTATGCTGCCTCCAGACCACCTCTATAAGAAACACTTAAGAAAGTATTAAACACAGAAGAAAAGGGAAAAATAATGACACTGTTCTTCACAAGAGTACAGGAAAAAGATTGAAAACACACATGAATCACCCCCAAAAAAGCCAAAAGAAAGACAACAAACAAACAAGTACAACAACAACTCTATAAGAAACTCATGACAGTGATAAGCCTTCACATTTCAGTAATTAGCCTGAATGTGAATGGACTAAATGCACTACTGAAAAGACACAGAATGTCAAAATGGATAAAATATGAGGCAACAATATATTGTCTCCAGGAGACTCATCTCACCAGAAAGGACACTCACAGACTCAAAGTAAGAGGATGGGAAGCAAAATTTCAGGTGAATGGAACACAAAAGACAGCTGAAGTTGCAATCTTAATCTCAGACAACATACCATTTAAGCTAACAAAAATGTAAAAAAGATACAGAAGTTTACTACATAGTGATAAAAGGTTTAATCCATCAACAAGAAATATCCATCCTAAGCATATATGCACCCAACACCAACTTTCTTAAAGAAGCTTCTAGGTAAACTAAAAAAAGATATTGACTCTAACACTATCATAGCTGGAGCCTTGAACACTCCACTAACAACCTTAGACAGATCATCAAGACAATAAGTCAACAAGGAAATCCAAACTGCAACATGATGCTTGACAAGATGTACTTAATTGATATCTACAGAACATTCCACTCAACCACAGAATAGACATTCTACTCACCACCACATTGAACTTATTCTACGATTGACCACATCCTTGGTCATAAACAAAGTATAAACAAATTTCACAAGGTTGAAATTCTGCCATGCACCTTATCAGACTACAGTGGAATAAAAATAAATATCAACACCAACAAAATTCCCCCAAAACTCACAAAGACATGGATACGAAACAGCATGAAGCTAAATAACCCCTGGGTCAACATGGAAATCAAAACAGAGATTAAAAGATACCTGGAAACAAATGAAAATGAAGAAACAGCTTACCAAAATCTCTGGGATGCCATGAAATCAGTACTAAGAGGGGAATTCATATCTTTACAAACACACATGAAGAAAGTGGAAAGATCACAAATTAACAGCCTAACAAGTCACCTAAGGAAACTGGAAAAGCAAGACCACCAGAACCCTAACTTCAGCAGAGAATCTAGATCACCAAAATAAAAGCCCAAATCCAGGACATAGAAGACAAAAAGATAAATACAAAAAATCAACAAAACAAAAAGCTGTTTCTTTGAAAGGATAAAGAAGATTGATGGTCCCATAGCCAGACTGACCAAGAAAGAGATAAAGAGTCCAAATAAACTCAATCAGAAACACAAAAGATGAAGTCACAACTGACCCTGAAGAAATACAAAAGATTACCGGAGACTACTATGTATAATAGTATGGAAACAAATTTGAAAACCTAAGAGAAATGGAGGACTTTCTGACATCTCACAACCTTCCTAAGTTGAAACAAGAAGAAACTGAGACCCTAAATAGACCAATAACAATCAAGGAAATTGATTA
>NW_007231940.1:44127-56679 GCF_000164805.1 Carlito syrichta
AAATTCTCAACAAGATCCTAGCAAGCCAGATTCAACAACACATCTCAAAAATCATCCATCATGACCAAGTAGGATTCATCCCTGGGATGCAAGACTGGTTCAACATTTGTAAGACCATAAATGAAATTAAATACATCAACAGACGTAAAAACAAAAACCACATGATTATGTCATTAGATGCAGCAAAATCTTGATAAAATCCAGCACTCCTTCTTGATAAAAACCCTTGAACATCTAGGCATACATGGAACTTACCTCAAAATAGTAAAAGCCATCTACAAGAAACCCACAACCAGCATACTCCTAAACAGACAAAAATTGGGACCATTTCCCCTGAAAACCGGAACAAGACAAAGATGCCTACTATCACCCCTACTGTTCAACATATTGTAAGTCCTGATTAGAGCAATCAGAAAAGAGAAGGTGATCAGGGGTATCCAAATAGGAAAAGAGTAAGTCAAGTTATTTCTCTTTGCAGATAACATGATTGCGTGCCTTGAAAACCCAAGAGAATCAGCCAAAAACCTCCCTGCACTGATAACAGTCTGTGGTAGTCTCAGAGTATAAAATAAATGTGCAAAAGATAATCACATTTCTCTACACCAATAATAAGCAAAGAGAAACCCAAATAAAAACCACAATTCCATTTACAATAGCCACAAAAAAATTGAAATACCTTGGCATTTTCCTAACCAGAGATGTAAAAGACCTTCACAATGAAAAAACTACTAAACGCTGCTCAAAGAAATCAAAGATGACACAAACAAGGGGAAAAATATTTCATGCTCATGGATTGGAAGAATCAACATTGTTAAGATGTCCATTTTACATTGCAATCTACAAATTTAATGCAATACCCATCAAATTACCACCAACATTCTTCTCAGACCCAGAATAAACAATACAGGAATTCATATGAAAACATAAATGACCAAGAATAGCCAAAACAATCCTCACCAAAAAAACTCCAAAAAACAAAAAACAAAAAAACAAAGCAGAAGGTATCACACTCCCAGACTTTAAACTATATTATAAAGCTACAATAATCAAAACAGTATGGTAGTGGTATAAGAATAGGCATATAGACCAATGGAATAGAACTGAGATTCCAGAAGCAAAACCTCACTTTCTTAACCAACTCATCTTTGGCAAAGCCTCCACCACACACTACTGGGGAGAGGAGAACCTATTCAGTAAATGATGGTGGGAAAACTGGTTGACCATGTGCAGAAGATTGAAACAGGACCCCTACCTAACCCAATACACAAAAATTAACTCTAAATGGATCACAGACCTAAATGTAAAACCTCAAACTGTAAGAACCTTAGAAAATGCAGGAGTCACTCTTATGAAAGTTGGAACTGGCAACCAATTCCTGATCAAAACCCGAAGTCCTCATGCCATAAAAGATAAGATAAAGAAATGGGACCTCATCAAACTGACAAGCTTCTGCAAAGTCAAATAACCTATCAAGAAAGCAGGGAGACAGCCCACAGACTGGGAGAAAATTTTTGCTAACTCCACGTCTGACAAAGGCCTAACACAAGGGACATACTAGGGACTCAAATGTGCTGAAAAGAAAAAAACAAACAGTCCCATTACAAAGTGGGCAAAAGATATGAACAGACACTTCTAAAAGAAGACATATGAGCAGTCAACAGATACATGAAAAAATGTAAAGCCTCATTAGTCCCACCTAACTCCACTCAGAATGGCCATCATCAATAACTCAAAAAATAACACATACTGGAGAAGAAGCGGTGAGAAGGGAACACTTTTGCACTGTTGGTGGGAGTGTAAACTCGTACAGCCTCTGTGAAAATCAGTGTGGCGATTCCTAAAAGTTCTAAAACTCGACCTTCCATATGACCCCACAATCCCCCTTCTGGTATACTCGGAAGAACTCAGGTCACTGTATAAAAAAGATACTTGAACATGTCTGTTTATCGCAGCCTTGTTCACAATGGCAAGAACATGGAATCAACTGTGCTGCCCATCAAAAGAGGACTGGATAAAAAAAATGTGGTACATATACACAATGGTATATTACACAGCCATAAAGAAGAGCAAAATCATGAACTTCACAGCAACCTGGATGGAATTAGAGCTCATGATACTGAGTGATCTCTCACAGAAACAAAGAGCTGAGTATCACATGTTCTCACTCATAAGTGGTCCTTGAACAACTACCATATTTCTATAAGAAAAGGATTGAAAGTAGTGGGAAACTGTGGGAGGTGGAGGTGTGGGGAGGTGGGATTGACAGTAGTCGATTTCTGCCTGGGGGGGGCACACCTCATCAGTAAGGGTACCTGCACAATGAATATTTGTATACCTAACCCTGAATTGTACCCTACAATTTAAAAATAAAAATTAAAAGAGGAAAGAAAAAAAAAACATTTGCAAGATCATAAGTGTAATTAAATACATCAACAAATGTAAAAACAAAAACCACATGATTATATCATTAGAAGCAGAAAACGCCTTTGATAAAATCCAGCACCCCTTCTTGATAAAAAGCCTTGAACATCTAGGCATAGATGAAATATACCTCAAAATAGTAAGAACCATCTATGAGAATCCCACAGACAGCATACTGCTAAACAGACAGAAATTGGAACCATTTCCCCTGAAAACTGGAACAAGACAAAGATGCCCATTCTCACCTTTCCTTTACAACATTGCTTTGGAAGTCCTAGCTAGGGCAATCAGACAAGAGAAGAAGATCAGAGGTATCCAAATAGAAAAAGGGGAAGTCTAGTTATCCCTCTTTGCAGATGATATGATTTTATACCTCCAAAACCCAGGAGAATCTGTCAAAAGGCTTCTTGTACTGATAAAGGACTTTGGAAAACTCTCAGGGTATAAAATAAATGTGCAAAAGATAGTCACATTTCTATACACCAACAATAAACAAGCAGAAACCCAAATAAAAGGCACAATCCATTCACAATGGGCACAAAAAAAATGAAATACCTTGGCATTTTCCTAAGCAGAGACATGGAAGACGTTTACAACAAAAACTACAAAACACTGCTCAAAGAAATCAAAGTAATCCATGCTCATGGATTGGAATAATCAACATTGTTAAAATGTCCATCTTACCTAAGCAAGGCAATCTACAGATTTAATGCAACACCCATTAAATTACCAGCAGCATTCTTCTCAGACCTGGAATTTATATGGAAACATAAACGACTATGAATCGCCAAAACAATCCTCAGCAAGAAAAAACAAACAAACAAACAAAGTGGGTGGTATCACACTCCAGAATTTAAACTTTATTATAAAGCTAAAATAATCAAAACAGTATTGCTACTAGAACAGGCATATAGACCAATGGAACAGGATAGAGATTTCAGAAGCAAAACCTCAATTTCTCAACCAACTCATCTTCGATAAAGCCTCCACCACCAACCACTGGGGAGAGGAGAACCTATTCAGTAAATGATGCTGGGAAAACTGAATGATCACATGCAGAAGATTAAAATAAGACCCCTACCTATCATCATACACAAAAAATCAACTCTTAATTGATCAAAGACCTAAATGTAAAACCTCAAACTATATGATTCTTAGAAAATGCAGGCGACACCCTTATGGAATTGGACCTGGCAACCAATTCCTGATCAAAACTCCAAGTGCCCATGCCATAAGAGATAAAATAGACAAGTGGGACCTCATCAAACTGACAAGTTTCTGAAAAGCCAAAGAAACCATCAAGAGAGCAGGTTGTCAGTCCACAGACTGGGAAAAAAGATTTGTCAACTCTATGTCTGACAAAGGTATAACATCTAGAATCTACAAGGAACTCAAATATGTTGAAAAGAAGAAAACAAACAACCCCACTACAAAGTGGGCAAAAATATGAATATACGCTTCTCAAAAGAAGACATATGAGCAGCCAACACATACATGAAAAAATGCTCAGCCTCACTAGTCATCAAAGAAATGCAAATTAAAACCACCCTGAGATACTACCTAACTCCAGTCAGAATGGCCATCAGCAATATCTTAAAAACAACAGATGCTGGAGAGGATGCAGCAAAAAAGGAACACTTCTACACTGTTGCTGGGAGTGTAAATGAATGCAACCTCTTTTAGGAATTGTGGCAATTCCTAAAAGATCTAATAATCAACCTTCTATATGACCCTGCAATCCCCCTACTGGGAATATATACCCAGAGGTACTCAGATCACTCTATGAAAAAGCAAACTACACATGTATGTTTATTGCAGTATTGTTCACAATAGTAAAAACATAGAACCATACTGCCCATCGAAAGAGGACTAGATTAAAAAAATGTGGTACATATACATGATGGAATATTACACAGCCACGAATAAGGACAAAATTATGAACTTCACAGGAACCTGGATGGGCTTAGAATCTATAATACTGAGTGACCTATCACGCAACAAAGAACTGAGTATCAGATGTTCTCACTTACAATTGGACCTTGAACAATTATTATAATACTATAAGAAAAGGATTGGCAGTAGTGAGAAACTACTAGGGGAGGGCAGGGGTGTGATTGGTAGTAGTGGGAATCTGCATCAACAAGGGTACCTGCATAATGAATATTTGTATACCTAACCCTGAATTGTACCTCACATCTTTAAAATAAAATTAAAAAACCCAGATATATAAACACCTACTTGCTAAACATTAATTCCTTCTAAGAAGGAAATGAGTTTGAAGAAAAAAGATGAGACTTTTATCTCACAAAGATCTGTGTAATTTGACTTTATTTATTTATTTTTACATGTATCTCTTTTATAATTGAGAAAAGAAAAAATGAGTGTTATTACCATTTGGTGGGAGGACAACAGTTTTATTTTCATCAATATTTGCATTGTATGTTAGTGTACCAAACAAATGAATAAAAGAAGGCCCAAAAGGATAATTAGGACAAAGAAAGTATCGCTGCAAAAAGTAAGAATTGTCTGTACATGATAACAAATGTTCCAGGTGAGAAGTTGTCAGGATCTACCACCACTCGACCTCACTCAAAAACCTAACAGCAGCCAAAGGTAAGACAGAGGACAGCAAAGGCCAAGGGCCAGCTAGTTTCCTCATCCATCTATTTGTGTAAGTTCTCTATCATCAGTTAGAAAATAGACCTAGGGGCCATTGCTTTGTTAAACTCTGCTGTCTCCATGTGGCTCTTGGAACTGTAGCTGCCATGTTTCCTTAGCTTTGGCCCCCTCCCCTGCCTTGGGGAGGTGAATCTCCTCTCTCTCTCTCTCTCTCTCTCTCTGTCCTTCTCTCTCTCTCTTATTTACTTTCTAAATAAACTGCTTGAAAACTTAAAAAAAAAAAGAAATAGACCTAGGATGGTACATGACATGTACTCTGGGGAATGTGGACAGAGAGACACAAAGTAGAATATAAGATGAGTGTACACATCTTAGAGGAAGGTTTCAAGGTTAAGATTTAAAATGCAGCAAAAAAAGTGATGTGACATTAATAAAGCTACTCAACCTCTTTGAGTACCACTTTTCTCTTCTGTAAAGTGGGGATCACAGGCTTACTTCATCAAGTGACTGGGAGAGTTAAATTCACTAAGATATTTAAAAATGCTTGTTACTGCGTGTCTGTGTTATTAACAAAATAGTATAAAACTTAAAAATACACAAAAATAATGTCAATGGACCAAAGACAAGATGCCCAGCTTCATAAACAACCTAGCAGCATCAGAATAAGAAGATCTACAAGTAACTAGAATTCTTTACAGCTCCACTGAAGAGGATAAACATTGGGCTCCAAAATAAGTATGTGTGTGTTATGCAGTGACTTAGCTAGTGAGGGTGGAATCCCTAAAGACTGTCTGAGATACAGTTATGCAACTGGCTTCCAGAAAACTGGAACAAACCTGGAACCCATCAGCTACTACAGAGAATGTGGTGAGCAGAGGAAGGTCAGAGTTACAAAATCTAAGCAAAACACACCAAACCACAGTGAGCACCCAGCTCTGTAAATAGCAACTGTGGTGGCATCAGGACTGACTGATCTTCTGAGACAGCCACTGTGGAGACTCCGAGCACAGTGTCTTTGCAGCCACAAGACCAACAGCAGTGCATCTGAATAGAGATCACGAGACTCTTCTCTCTACAGATACCTGTTTTAAGATGTACCCTTAAGTTATAACATACTTATACAAGAACTATGGGCAAGTGTAATCAGAAACCCTCACCTAAAGAGGGGACAGGAAGGGGTAGGATGAGAATATTGAGGAATGGAGGAGGGATGCATACACTTGAGCACACAGACTGCCCCCACGGTCCCTATTTAAAACAAGAGAAGAGCCTTAGCTTTGTGCTGGGGTTTTTCTCTATTTCCTCATCTTGCCACGTTCATAGCTGCCACATGTTTCTTTTCCTTCTTTACAAAGATGCTGATAAGCTCGTGTGTAATTAATCCTGAAGAGGTAAAATTTTCACAATGTACAACAATAAGGTCCTATTTTTATAGCCATGCTTTTCAGTTCTTTGATTGTATACCATATTTGGGAATCACAAATGAAGTCCATTGGAACTTGTGATTTGAATGTCTTATTTTCATGTAGATTAATACCCAGGCTTTTACATATTAGGTATAATAACATTAAAGTTGGTTCTTTTGGGAAACAAAGAAAGTTGTCTCTGAGGTTATGGGAATTCAGGGATATCAATTATTAGGAGGCCACATGGAAGCAGAAGTGCTCCTGGAGGGTTCCACTGTTTAGTCAGAAATATTCAAAAGACAGACTCCAGTGAGGTAGGTGCATCTGTCATTGCTGTAGGTGAGAAACCTTCCAACCAAAGCAGAGATGCTAAACTGAGGGGCTTCAAATGTCTCCCAAGTGTTCCTCACACTGAAATTCACTGCCCCAAAGCTGCAACACCATCTGTTCCTGAAGGAAACCATCTGTGTCTCTGAGACACTATTCAGTCAGGCCTCAGCTGAGAAGAGTCCGATGACTTCAAGTGTAAAATGTCTGAACCACCATCAGCTTCAGGTTGATTTTCAGTTCATTGAACTTGTTTATAAAAATGGGCGACTAGACACATGCCAGGAAAGTGGAATTGTCTCCTCTGCTCTTAGAAGATCCTGAGTGACCCAATAATGCCACTCTCTCATGCCTCAAATTCCACATCCATGAAAAATGAGCCAGTAAGGGTAACATTTCCAGGAAGCCACAGCAAGTGACCTCTTGCAAAGCTCTGAAGCTGTGCATGCAAACCATGTGGGGATTTCTCCCAAATCAGCTGGACTGGGTTCTGACTAGAGAGAGCAGAGGGCAGCATCACAATTAGTGGTGTTTGGAAACCCACAGCAGTTTAGGAAGCAGGTAGTCCAAGGACTGAGGAGGCTGGTCCTCTAGAGAGACCTGGGTGCTGGTGAAGAAGACAGCTGCACAGGAATGAGAGAGAGAGCGACCAATCAGGACAAGATGCACTTCCATTGTCACATTG
Organism: Carlito syrichta; assembly: GCF_000164805.1. Taxonomy (NCBI): domain Eukaryota; kingdom Metazoa; phylum Chordata; class Mammalia; order Primates; family Tarsiidae; genus Carlito; species Carlito syrichta. Next base: position 51,586 of record NW_007231940.1, read on the forward strand.
TTCCCACTGCCCAGCCATACCTGCCATCACGTCCCTCTTCAAATTTGCTAACCATGGTTATGCTCCCTATTCAAGAGTTTATCAGGCTATGCCCACTGATTTCCCCCACTCTGCCCCCTCCCTCTGCTCCACCCCCACTCTCTGCTCTGTCCCAAATTCTGCTCCACCCTTGGCCCTCTCTACAGTCGGTTAGACATTTTCAGTGCAGTACCTTTCTAGGATTTGGATGAGACCTCTGGGCCTGGCGATCCTCAGACTTTTCTGGGGCCCACGGGAAGCTCCCTGAGGTCTCTGAGGCTGTGACTTCACAGCTTAAAATGAAAATATCTAGTCTCTGGGAATCTGACACTTGTCTTTTCAAAGGTACCTTTCCTTCTCTTCTTTCAGGCTTTCACAAATCCCTTCTTGCATCCCAGAAACACCCTTCAAACCTCTCCCTCACCTGCCCCTAGCTGCATGGCCCAAATGGTCAGAGGTGTTGGAGATAAGAGTTGAGTCAACATCTGCATCACTGAAAAGGCTCTAACTTTGGGTCTTGCTGAGGCGAAAGCTGCAGAAAGTCAGGATACAGCAGGAGGACATCTTACTCTCTTGGGTGTCTCCTGCCAAGTGAGCTCGATATGGGGCTGCTCCTAGAATGTGGTGCCTAGTTACTAGAGTTCTAAGTTCTGTTGGTGGTCTGTCATCAAAGAAGTGAGGTCACTTCTTTAGGGTTTCATCACCTGGGACTTCCTTCCATAAGACCTTCACAAAGCCCCTTTGGACTGCTGACTACTCACCTTCCCACCATGTCAAGTCCTTACTTGTTCACAATTATGATAACACAGCCCATGGTAAAACCTGGATACAGTCAGAGCCCCAGCTTTGAGGAGAATAAGCTGGGTCAGAACCTCCATTTTCTTATTCTAGTTACTCTAGACAAGTCACTGTGTGTTTTCAGGCCTCCCCAATCTCCCAACATGCACAATGGGGATTACACCAGCATCTTCTTCCTAGGGAACTCACAAGGTGTGTTGAAATTAAACTTATAAAACTCATGGTGCAGTGTCACATGTAGATAATGTATGTACTTAAAGATGAAAAAATTACAAGAAGGAGTGGGAAGCAGTATGGAATACAACTCAAACAAGCCTGGAGTCCAGCAGTGTGACCTTGGGAAAGCTACTTTTCCTCTGGACCTCATTTTCCATTCTGAAACAGTAAATGCTTAAGAGTAAATGACATTCAGATGTTACCATCCTCTGACATTATACCTTCCCATGTCTTTCCAGTATATCTAGAATCAGACCCATGTGCCTCATCTTGGCCTATGTGGTGGAGAGAGCTCACAAAGGCTCGCAGCACTAAGTGGTCAGTGACTCATTTCTGACCAAGAAAATGCAATAAGCATGATGGTAAATCAGTGCTGTCTTACTAATTTTCGGCTGCTATAGCGAAGTACCATCGACTGTGTAGCTTCAGGTTGTATCCTTACATGGTGCAGAAAGTGGGGAGAGATCTCTCTGGGTTTCCTTTTGGAAAGTCACTAATCCGTTCATAGGTACTCCACCTACACCTAGAACACATCAAGAATGATGCGACATTAATCCCAACTTCTAGTTATTAAAATACTGTGATTTCCTTTTAATTTATTCTCTTTGTTCTCCCCCCTTTCTCTCTTCCTTTCTGCCCCCCTCCCCCACTGGAAAACAAAGCCCTAATAATTTGAGACTATCTCTAGATAAGCCCCTGTGACAAAGTATAAAGGGAGTTTTCAGGACAACAGTCAGGAGGCAGCTCTGGTCCTCATTCCAAGCTGAGTGATGCCAACCACTTATATGAGTTATCCTGGAGGAAATTCTTTCCCAGTCAAGCCTCAGTTGAGACTACAGCCACAGACTTGTGTGAGACCTTGAGGTGAAGGCACTTAGCCAAGCTGTGACCAGATACTCAGCTCATATAAATTGTGACATAATATTTTTTTAGTTCTAAGCCACTACATTTAAGGTAATTTTGTGAGAGAACAGTGAGTAATGACATAGTCTACCAGGACCAGCATTTTGACCCTGACCACCTTTCTTTATCCCATAGCTCCTCCAGGCTTTCTACAGCTACATTAGCTGCCTCTCTAACCTCCTGGGCTTAATTCAAAGACTACAAGTCTGCATCAGGGGTATATTGAGATGGCCTAAGAGATCTCCTGTATTCCAGGTATAATATCTTTACCTATATTGTGGACAGTTGATCCCAAGTCTCCTTGATAGGCTGAATTAAGCACCTCAGCCAACACCATAACTCCCTTCTTGGCTTATTGACTTGGAGGCATGTGAAACCCAATGTGGCCAGTGACTTTCTTCATGTCCAGTTCAATAGAATCAGTGCTGTGTGCTCTGGTGAAATTATTCCTTCCTCTTGATCCAAGACCTCTAGACCAGCAGACTAAAAAGGCATGAGAAGAGGAATCAACAATGTTACTAGTGAGTCACTAGAGGTAGTGGTGACTGGTGCCACTTTCATTTCAATCTTCTGATTTCTGAACTTGTGAATCCTGACTACAAGAAAATAACACCATATATTTCATGCTGATTTAGAGCATAAACTGCTTTCTGAAGAACCTTGCTCCTGCCCTGCAGGTATTACTACCTACCTTTCAGTGTACCTGAGTCTTCCAAAAACAACTTGACTTTGTATGAATCCAGCTGCTTTATAATAGGGGAAACATGGTAAGATGACAAATTCCAGAAACATATCTCCATTGTCCCACATCCTTGGCTCTGAAGTGAGTTTTTTGTCCAGAAGCAATGCTTTTTGGTATAACATAATTGTGAAAGGAGAATTCAATATGTCCACAGATGGCAGTTTTGTCAGAAGCATTGTATGCAGTGAAAGACAATGAATATCCAGAGTAGGTGCCTATTCCTGTAGAAACAGTATGCTATCCCTTCCATGATGGAAGGCATCCAGTGGAATCTATGTGTCACTGGGTGACTGGCTGATCACTCCCAGGGAATGATGCCATGTTGAGACCTCAGTGTTCACTTCTACTGCTGGCAGATTGGGCGGTCAGCTATACCATATCCAGGTCAGCCTTGGTACATGGAAGTCCCTGCTGCTGAGCCCAGGCCTAGCTTCATTTCTATGACCATGGTCATTTTGTTCATGAACCCATTGGGCAAAAACTAAGGGTCCTGGGAAAGAGGCAAACTGGAATCTAGAGAATAAGTCATCTTACCCACCTGATTGCTAAAGGCCTCCTCTGTTAAGTCTACTGTATGGCAAGTACACATAGAACCAACAAATTGGTAAAGAAATGTAAGCTTAGCCATTTCACTTTATATGCCAAGTGAAAAACCACGGGCGCTGTTGGAAACTTTACCCACCAGGGGGATTGGACTTTAACACTGTTCTCCATAATGCTGTAGTGCCAAGCTGTCCACTGCTGGGTGGTGTCTGCATATCATGCAGAACCATATCTAAATACAGTCTGGGTCTTCTCCTTTGCTAACTAATAATAGGGAACTCTCCATGAGATCATAAGTGCAATCTGAAAGAGAAAAGTGAGTGTAGCAGGAATGAGGTCCATAGGCATTTGGGTCACTTCTTTGTGTACCTTATGCCCTCAGGAAGTGCTCAGGCCCAATCAGGTATACATCACTTTATTTTAATGATGGGGTGCTATTATGTACACCTAACTTCATGTCGTTTTGTGCTAGATAACATCTAGCTTATAATGGGTAGTGCAGGTCAATGATAGCTTGGTGACAAATAGTTAAGCATTTAGTGTTTACTAAAGCCCAGTAGTTGGCCAAGATCTGTTTCTCCAAAGGGGAGGAGCTATTCACATAAGATGTCAGGGCTTTGCTCCAAACTCCTAAGAGCCTGCACTGTGATTCAGCTATGGGAGCCTTAAAAGATACCAAATAGCATCCATGTCTGCTACTGATACTTTATGCACCATTGGATCTAATGAATCATATGGCCTATGTGGCAGAGCCGCTGGCATCATCATCTAGACTCAGTATAGATCCTCCATTTATTCTGGGCCCCACTTTAAACTAGCAGTCTTTCTGGTCAAGTAGATAATGGGCCAGAGTAACATTTCCAAAAAGAAATTTGTTTACATACAAATCTAGCAATCTCTAGTAGAAATTATAGCACTTTGCTAGTTGGAGAAGAAGACAGATGCAACAACTTATTTTTCATCTTAGAAGGGATCTCTCAGCATACTCCACCCTCCTGAACTGCAAGTAATCAATGAAGTAGAAAATCCATGAATTTTTGTTTGGAGTTATTTCTCTTCCTCTAACATGTAAATTTCTTCCTAATAAATCTACAGTACTTGCTAAGTTTTGCTCATAAGGTCCAATCAGCATGCTGCCATCAATGTAATAAACCACTGAATGTTGTGAAAGGGATAGGCAATCAAGATCCCTGTGAACTAAGGTCATGACATAGGCCTAGAGAGTAGATACATTCGGTGGTAGGACAGTGAGGTGTGTGACTGGCATTGCCAGTGGAAAGCAAACTGCTTCTGGTGGGCATTATGGATAGGTGTGGAGCAAAGAGAATTTTCCAGGTAAATAGCTGAATGCCAGGTACCAGGGGATGTGTTAATTTACTCAAGGAATGAAAACACATTTAGTAATGCAGCTGCATTTGGACGCCCTACCTGGTGTGGTTTATTGTAATCCCCTTCCATTTTTCAAGATCTATTCATCATCTTCACTGTCCATGGCAGAGTTGAATATAGATGTGGTAGGAGCCACAATCCCTGTTTCCTCCAATTCATTGATGATCAAATACTTCCAAGAATGTGGTACTTTGTTGTGTGTTTTATCAATTTTCTTTTTTTTTATAGTCAATATTTTTTATTATGATATTGTGGGGTACAGTTAAGGGTTAGGTATACAAATACGTTTCATTCAGGCACCCTTGTTGATAAGAGGTGCTTCCCCATCCCCAGACAGATATTTACTACCTTTAATTCCATCTCCCTCCCTCCCCCATAGTTTCCTACTACTGTCAGTCATTTTCTTATAGTATTACTTTGGATGTTCAAGGTCCACTATATGAGTGAGAACATGTGATACTCAGACTTTGTTTCTGTGAGAGGTC